>NW_010399794.1:52892-60590 GCF_000710305.1 Buceros rhinoceros silvestris
CACCACAGACAGTCGGAAGTGGCTGCACCACCTCACTGTGCAGACACGCAGGCGCCAGGTGCCTGTGACCACTGCGAGCCTGAGCTCAGGTTCTTGGTTGCTGGTGAGGAGCATTAGGCAGCGCAGCCCTGGTGTCCCAGCATCACTGCTGCCCCCACCCAGCCCACAGGTGGGCGATGGGAAAGGGAGGGCTGGGTGCTGTGGCAGCCGCCCGGGGCTGAGGCGGATGTGCAGGTTATTTATAGCAGGTGGCAGGAGGGCAATTCTTCCAAACTAAAAATTACTCCTAAACCACAGCATAAATTTTGTCTGACAGCAGCCAGCCAGTGAAGTAAATGGGGAGGAAGCTGAGCGGGCTGCAACATTTCTGTTGTTGTTCACTATTAAAAGATAGGGGCAAGGAAGACAGGGAAAAATATCCGTAAGGTGCAGGATTACACATTTCTTGAAGTAATTACATCCACAATTCTACTGGGGTGACAGGGAGCTCCCCATAACGACCGCCAAAGAGGCTACAGACTAATGTGCTCTAATGAGAAAGGGAGACTTTTTTTCCTCCCTCCCTCTCTGTCTTTCATATCATGATTGTTCAGAGCTGAGAGCTGCCTCTCTTCGCACGGGGTGCGCGGCATTCAGGATACGCTTCCTAGCACCACCGAGAAGAAAAGCCCACTCTCCCCCTTTGTTTGGCACATGAAAAGCTCACTTTCCCTCTCTGTCAGCTGAATGCCACAAGACAAGGTCCTTCAGTGCACGCAGAGTTTGAGCAGTCCTCGCCATCGCTGGCTCCCCCGGGCTCCCTGAGCAGGGCGGCATTGAAAATAGACGCAGAGGAAATCTCCAGCTCCATTGGAAAAGCACCTGGGAGCATTTAGGAGGCTCCTCTGCGGGATGGAGAAGCCTTCCCCCCTCCCTCCCCCCTCCTTTCTCTGCGGTGTAGGTTGCTTTCTGCTCAGCTCCGCTGTGTTTGCTCCCCAGGGGCAGAGGCAGCTTTCTAGAAGGTTTCTTCCCCCCCCAAAAAAAAGAACGGGAGGAGAGCTGGTTAGGGAAGGGAGTCAGGAGGAGGAGAGGGAAGCAGTTCCCTGGGGACGGGTATTTGCAGGAGGGGGCTGCCAGCAGTGTCTTGGCTGTGGCTCAACTGTGGGTCCCCAGGATGAAAACATGGGGTGAAATCGCAGCTCAGGCCCTTCTCTGGGACCAGGATTTCACACCCTGTGGAGAATCTTTGCCCAATCAGCAGAAGCACCTTGGAAAAGAGAGAAGAAAGACCTGGGAACAGTCGGGACAGTGGGTGCCTGTGGTGGTGGGTTTAGCTAGGCACTGTCGTGGGTGCAGGGATGGATGTAGCCCCCAGCCCCAAGTGCCGAGTGAGCACCCCCCCAGCCTGGGAGCCGCTGCTGCAGGCAGGAGAGGACAGCGCAGCTGTGCCTGTGACATGCCCCCCTGCCCATCGTTGCTGCCCTTCCACGTGGCAGTGGCATGCTAGGACCCATCACTGCCGCAGGACCATGCCATCCATGGGGCCATACGCTCCCTGGTGCCATTCAGACCTAGCGCTCAACTGGCTGCATCCCCAAGGCTGCAGCAGTCACAGCCCCAAAAAGCAAAATTCCCTCCCTGTGGCTCGGTGGGCGGCGGGAGAGGCTCTGTCCCCAGGTTGAACAACAGGAAAGAGCGACTTGTCAGCTCTTCAGTCAGTCAATATTTCACTGAACTTTGTTTTCCCTATTTAGTACAATTAAAATCCCGAGGAGAAGTCTTGTATAAATCAAAGTTCTTTTAAAGTGTACCACGCAGACACGCATATTGGTGCCTCTGCACAGCGTGTGCCAGTAAAAAATATGCAACCCCCTTTGGCAACACAAGCAGAAATAAGCAATTTAGGATCTTAAAAGATAAAAGATAATAAAAGTAATTAAGATAATTAACCACCCTGAAGAGAGAAGAATTTACTGCTGTAAATTTTGTACTTAGTTTTAGATGGCAATATCGCAGCTGCCACTCCACTTAATATACAGCACATCAAGGCATGCTGCCTTCGCTGGCATCGTTCATGAGAGAGGGGCTCGCTGCAGCACCAGTATCAGCCATCCTGCAGCACGAAGGTCTGGAAAGTCTTGCCCAAGATCTGAGCTGCAGGGACTGCAGGTCACTCACCTCCTGCCTGGTGAGCAAATAGCTCTGGGTGACGGCAAGGAGGCAAGCATCGAGGACCGGATGGGATGGGATGGGATGGGATGGGATGGGATGGGATGGGATGGGATGGGACTCCTCAGCTCTCAACCAGCACCTGCTCAGTCCTGGCTCTCACTGGGGCGAATTCATTGTTCGCACAGAACCGTAAATAGACAAATGTTCCTTTTTTCATCAACCATTTGCCAGGTTTCCAAACACCGTGTTGTCTCATGCTGGCTGTCATGCCTCAGACAAACCACCTGTGAGCATCCCAAAGGAACCGAAACGCTCCTCGAAATTCTCCGCTGCCTCCAAAGCAAGGCTGCTGCTGTGCTTTAGTGAGCACACACCATGCTGCTGGTAGTGCCTGGTTGTTCCCTCTTCTCCCCACCCATCTGGATCCATCTGTTGTGACCCAGCTCTACTAACAAGCTTTCTGGGAGCAGGAGTGGTTTTAGCTCCATGTTAAGTAGCCCCAGGCACAGAGTGAGCACAGCCACAGCTGAGAGCACTGGCCAATGCAGAAACACAAACCCTCCTCTTTCTCCTCTACCTTTCCCAACCTCTCCCCCAGCGCAGCTTCGCCCTGCGAGATGGCCCGTAGGAGGGGTCAGGAGAATCATCCTGCCCATATGCACAGGGACCACCATGGGCCGGTTGCACCTCTGTGCTTTTTGATCTCTTCGCAAGGAAATTCTTTCATTACACGAGTATCACAGCCCTGTTCTCCTCACCAACACCGACCCTTCACAGTGCATGCTGATCTTTGCAGGATCATCCTGTTCTCTCTCCAATTAGCTATACCTTACCCCCCCGGCCAGTGGGATGCTGAGGCCACAGCTCTGTATATCTGTGTGTTTATTCTGCCGAGACTCCTTGACCCCAGCACGTGTCCAGCTCCGATCTTCAGCTCTCTGCTCGGCGCTTTGCACAGCACAAACCCAGAGACGTCCTGGCCTTACAGGACATTCACATCATTTTCTTTCTGACAAAAAAAAACAATTTGAGGAGCAGCCCGCTGGTGACAGCCCCCTGAGGGCACACCACCGTGCTGGGCCATGGCCCCGGGTTTTGCTGTGTCAGGCTGCCCGCTCCCTTCCCCTCCTGCCGGGACCCCTCCTTGTTCCCTATCCTCAGTCCAGCCCAGCTGCTCAGCCTCACGTATCCATGTCGCAGTGCATAGGTGGCTGAGCCAAGCCCAGGGCTCCCTGTGGCTGGAGGGGTTCTCCCTGCTCCCAGGGCTTCTGCCTTTGCTGGCATCCCCTCTGGTGCTGCCTGGACTGCTCCAGGAACCAGTGCCACTAATTAACGGGGCAGAAAACTAACTGAGCGAAATATCCCGCTGGGAGCTGACTCCATTCATTAGCAGGCAGAGAACAACACGCTCAGTCTCACATCCCTGAGACATGGGGACCTGTGGCAAGGAGCAAGAGCAGGACGTGCTCCTGCGCACTGTGGCATGAGCTCTTCTGGCGGGGCTGGCTCTGTGGACACGCAGCTGGCAGAGGAGCCCACCAGCTGCCTTCAGCCGTTGTTGGGATGCTCCCACACCCACCACACTCAAGCTCTTCCGGAGAAACCACATCCTGAAAGCACCATCAACACACTCAGGAGGGGAGCCCAGCTGTGTCACTGGGCCAGACAGATAGAGAGGAGGTGACTTAGCACACGAGCAGAGGAATCTTCTGGATATAAAAGAGGGGAAGTTGCAGCGGAAAGCATTCCCTGGTGACATGAGGAGGCTCCGGGAGGCAGGAGACCAGACATCACCGGTGATGGGTGATAGGCAATAGCATCAGCCCAGAGAACCCTCCAAATCCAGGCAGTACGTGCAGAATGACCCTAAAAATCGTCAGTTGTCCATCCTTTTCCACATTGTCCATCACCACGCCATGTGTCCCATGCAGTGATGGGCTCACAGCCTCTCTGGGGTCCCCTGGCCACCAGCACGGCCACTCCAAGCCTGCAGTTACCCCTCACGTCCCTCACTGCCCTTAGCTCCACATGGGCTTTCACCTTCTTGGGTTCATCCCAAAGGACCTAAGCAACTGTTTCACATTCCTCCTCCGTTGCCCATCCTTGTTTCTGCTGCTCACATACTCACATGCCCTCAGTTAGCACCTTCTCTCGTCAGGAAGCCCCTCATTCAGCCAAGTTGGCCAGGCAGAGCCAGCCCCTGGCAGCACTGGCTGCTGGAAGGAGCTGGACTGGGAAGAGTTTAGAAAAGAGTTGGAAGCAATTAGGGTTTATTGAAACCAGTCTGTCCAGTGAAAAAGAGGGAGCGTTGTCCGTGAAAAGAGGGAGCCACACCAGGGCTATGGGGAGAGGACAATAAGATCCAGCGTGGATTTAGCTCCGTTTTCTAATGAAATGCAGTTTATGTGATGGGGCTGTCCATGCCTGTCTGTACCCGGCTACGTGTCTGCTACAATAACTTTCTAATCTCCTGGCAGATTTCAACCAAATCTGACAGAAGTGTGGGGACAATGACATTCCTCCACGCTCCATGACAAAGGGCTCCTGGGTGGGGAAGGCTGCCCTGTCCCTGCCCGGGGATGAAGGAAAGGGGAGTGTCAGGCCTGAGCACCCAGCCCTGCGGTGGAGGGAAGCAACAGGATTATGCAAGAGACCATTTTTGGCTCCATCTCTGAGGTTCTGCACGGTTCCCGCAAGCTGCGGGTGTGGGGGGAAGACATACTTCCGTCAGTAACATACCAAGCGTTTTGTCTGTCTGCTGCTTTTCCTCTCTTGTGTATTGGAGGGTCTGCTCATGGTGAAGGGGGATGTGGCAAGAGTAGGCACCTGGTGCCCCCAGCCCTCCCCCAGCCAGAAGCCCCGAGCCCTGCAAGCACCCACCGCAGCCCCAGAGCCACCGGCCACCCTTCAGCCCTGCCTGTTCCAGGATCTGCATCCGAGCCTCTGCAGCACAAACATCCAGCAGAGCTGGGCCTGGGAATCTGAGTGCTCACCAACCCACCCTGAAGGACACAGTCAGCTGAGAATGGACAATCAGCTTTTGGGGGTTTAATGGCACAGATCATAGAGCTATGAGAGAGAGTCTACCCAGAGGCTCAGACGTTCACCAAAAGTCTGCCAAATGTGTCTTCACCAGAACCAGCTGTGGACACCTTGTCAAGGAGGAAATCCTTGTGAATGTCACAACCTTTTTGTGACCATGTTGTAAGGGGGCAGTATCTGGCTGCTGAGTATCCACTCCATGCTAGAAGACACACCTTGCACTCCCCAAAATGAGAGTTTTTCCAGAAGAGGAAAACTCATAAAACACCTCTTGATTTATAATATAAACCAAAAATAGAAAAACTTTAATCGTGAATTTGGGGGTTGCTGTTACATGACAGGAGATCCCCAGGAGCAGCTGCCCAGCACCCCCGGGGCTGGCCAAGCCCCTCTCCCTGCTGCACGGGCTCCCTGCAGTAGTGCTCCGTGCTGCATGCAGGGACGTGGCAGAGGCTGGTCGTGCCATGCCACCCTCCCTCCGCCCAGAACACTCCTCTGGTGTGACACAGCCAGACTCTCGGGGTTACGGGAACAAGGGGAGTGCTGGTGCCCCAGAATGAAAGAATGCAGGACCTTGGTGGCTGGGGTTCCCCTGGGGTTCAATCGCTTTCAGGTCTCACCCAGCGATGCTGGAAGTTTTCTGTCCCATTTCCCATTTTTCCTCTAGCAGAGTGAGAATCCTTCAAGTATTCCTGAAAATGCAAATGACGCTGTGTTTTGCTAACTGTCTCCTCATCCACCCTGCTCTTGAGAATGCAGAAATCATCGAGGTCTATCATCTCTCTTAAAACACTCTTCATCAGTTTGGGGCTGATGGAGAAGGGCGAATGTCTGTATTGTGCACACAAGCAATTTCTGCAGCTCGGGAGCCTCCTCATTTCTTTTAAAATACAACCTTCAAGTATTCTCTTCATCATTTTTCAAACCCTTTTGTAACTGTCTATTGTTCAGCACAAGAAGCTCTTAGGAGCTGAGGCTGAGCTTCATTTAATTACTGAACGCAGAGTGAGTGGTAGTGAACGCTGCCCGTGCCGGCTGCCCTGTCCTGCCCGGTGCTGCTCTGCGCCCACCCCGGGACCCCCCGATCAGAAAGGGGACATCCCAGGTTGGACAGCCCTTCCTCAGAGCGACCTCTAGCCCATGTCCTGTGTTCAAGAGTGACTTTGCTGCTGTTGAAAATCAATGGCATTTACAGCCCTGCGAGCCATGCCAGGTTTTGACTGGTTTGAGCTTTTGCATCACTTACGTGGCTTTGAAAAAGTATCTTAAGAGCTAAAAAGTGGAATTGGGTTGTGGGTTCCTGGGCGCTGGTTGAGCTCAGCAGCCGTGTCCAAAGGGAGGTCAGAGGAACAGCTTGGGGTGTGTTAGCGGGGAATGACGAGCGTTTGGGGCTCCAAGGAGGACAGATACACCGGTAAACTGCACTGCTGCACGGAGCTGCTGAGCCTGGAAGCTGCTCTGGATCTCCCCAGAACGCAGAGGAGTGAAGCCGCCCTGGAGCAAGCATGCTCCTTCATTTACCCTCTGCAAATCTTTGTCCAGAGATTCCAGTCCTGAAGCTGCTTGGAAGGAAACCTGAAAGGGAGGAGCGGGGGCAGAAAAATCAGTTTATTTTATTCCAGAGTGACAAATGTATTTTGAAATTAAATCCAGAAGTGTTGCCAATGAGGCTTTGTTTGCTCTCGCACAAAAGTCCCCAGCCGGGTGCTGAGGAGGAGTGGTGGTGAGGAGGAGGAGGAGGAGAAGGAGGAGGAGGAGGAGGAGGGCAGCACCGCTGAGGCCCTTCTCAGCTGCATTCCAAGGGGCTTTCTGAAAAGAATGAAGTGTTGAGCGTTTGCCAAATAAAGGAGGGGGGCAAAGGTTGCTATTTATCCCAGAAAAGTAGCCAACATTATGTCTATTGATGGGAAGGAACCTGAAGAATTGTGGGAAGGAAGAAAGTTACTTCAGCTGCCACTCAAGGGCCCAAATTTCCATGAGCTGCCAATCATAATTAAAAGGAATGTGGCAGTTCAGGAAGGTCGTGGCTGCAAGGATCTCCCTGAATAAACACGGGTCCCGGTTGAAAACCACTCCAAAGGCTTCGAGTGATAAAAACACCAACATCTACATCGGTCATTGTTGTTGTTAGTCCCTCGCAGAGACTCCTGGGTTGTCGGGACACCGGGGATCATCCCCAGCCCCCTCGCAGGTTATTTACACTGCCAAGGTCTCAGCCCTGCCGTGCAGGTGGGCTCCCCGGGGATTGCGCTGGGCACAGCCACCCGCCCCCCCATCGGTCCCTTCCCCGCAGCTCCCTAACCCACCAGGCTCAGCCCGGCCACTCCCTTCCCAGGAGGGTTTCGGGTGGTTTTCCCAAAAACTGCACAGCAGGATTGGGTATTGTCTGGCTGATGCAAACCTTTCCCAAAGGCAGCTGCACCGGAGCTGCCAGGGTGTGAACCGCCTGCAGCCCCGCTCCGCCCAGCCCAGCAGCCCTCCGCGTCATCACAGGCGATTCTCGAA
>NW_010399794.1:60623-60954 GCF_000710305.1 Buceros rhinoceros silvestris
GGGTTGAACCGCCGGCAGCCCCGCTCAGCCCAGCCCAGCAGCCCTCCGAGTCATCTCAGGCGATTCTCGAACGCACACGTAAATCCTCTCAGCTCCTCTCTTCAGCATCAGGGGTGACTTTCATCACGAGGAATCATGCAGATGGTTCCACACAGGCCCCGCGCAGCCCAGCAGTGCGCTGCGAGGTTCAGGCTGTTTTGGCTTTGCCTGACACCATAACTTTTCTAACTGACAGCCCAACTAACCGGAGCGCAGACGGCTCAGCATCCAGGGAGGGCGAGGCTGGAGCTCCCTGCAAAATCCAGCTCTGCGGAGGGTCCGGGGCCACCGA
>NW_010399794.1:61099-64532 GCF_000710305.1 Buceros rhinoceros silvestris
GCAGGGGGCGGTGCTGCTGCTGCTGCTGCAGGGGCAGGACCAGGCTGGCTGCCCCCTCCACCCATGGGGTGATGCATGCTCCTGGCCCGGGGACCTTCCCACCTTCCCACCAAGCCTGCCCGTGAGCCAGCCCACACCCCACCAGTGCTTTGCAGTCCCTGTGCCGTCTGCGCGCCCCGACAAGGTGCAGCGCAGTTCTGCTCACTGGACTGGGCTGCAGGGGCCCCACAGCAGCTTTTTGTGCAGGAGCTGTTTCCCACCTTGCTAGTAAAGAAAGCAGTAATCTAGAAAGTGATGGGAGAAGTACCAGACATAAGCAGTGAAGCTTCCACTCCCCAAAGGGTTTAAAGTAAGATGCTGGGAGCATGACACTCGCTGCCAAAACTGCAACTTCCCTCCCAGAAGCGCAGCCCCATGGATGTAGCCAGGGCTGGGAGGGCAGGCAGCCCTCAGCCGGCACACCAGCTTTCCAGGAGCTGTTCCTTTCCCACCACAGACTGGTAAAGAGAAAATTGTTTCTGGGCAGGGAACCAGCAAAGGGCCCCTGAGGATGAAACGGGCTGTGAGGGAGGCACAGACGCAGTCAGAACCCCTGCCAGGAGTAACTCCACCCGCACAGACCAACCCTCTTACGCATTCAGGCTTTCTTCTGGTACCAACCACACGCTCTGTGCCCCCAGGATGCTGCTCAGCACCCAGCGACAGCAAAGAAAGTCTCCTTTGCCTCCAGCAGCATTGTGGAGTTCTGGTCTGCTCTGACGCGCTGGGCAGTAAAGCCAGGCAGTGGTTGCTGCTGACATTTAAGGTGCATGCAGCCGCCCAGCCTGGGCCATACACAGCTAAAAGGGCCTCCAGCCACCAGCGGGTGGATGAGAAGGCAGTCGGTAAGCTGTAAGTCAGACCTCGTGCAAGACACACCAACACTTGTCTAACACCGCTCGTGCAGGTGCAGGGGGCAGGCGGCTCCTGTACGGGCAGTGGCACTGCCAGCAGCGAGGAGAGCTCTGGTCTGTGCTTATTCCGAGGGCTCTTCCAGCCTGCACATCCCCTGAGGTGACATTCAGCGCTGGACACGACTTCTCCTGGTGCGGTACGCTGGGTTTAGTGAGCAGAGCCCGCAGAGCACTGTGTCGAGCTGCTTCCAGCGCAGACACCGGTCTGCAGGAGCGTGTGGGGGTGTGCCCAGCCTCCTCGGGTCTTCCCTGGGCTCTGGAAGCACTTGACACGTGGTGATAACGCAATGTGACTTCCAGCACCACGCTGCCTGCTGCAACATGCTCCCCTTCGGACAGACACAGACACATGGTATTTTGCTCCCTCCTTCAGAGCCGCTTCGCTCTAAATGTATTTGAAAATCAGATGTTTAACTGCCTTTGCAGAGATGGGGCTTTAGAGGCAGAAGGGAAACCTCTGACACGTCTGTAGCACAAACAGTGACAAAATGCAGCTGTGAGCTTGATTGAAAAAGTACATTGTACAGTGATTTCCTCTGCAGCCATGATCATACCCACAGCCTGGCTCCGGCAGGGCAATATTTAAAATAAATTGAAGCAAACAAAGTGCATTTCATGCCCGCTCCTCTCCTCAGCTGCGCAGTTTTGTGTGTGGAGGCACCTGGCAGAAATCTCACTGGAGAGCAGGGCTTTAGGACCATTTACTGTATTGCAAACGTCGAGCAAAAGCCCTAGAATTTAACGTAGTGCTCCCCTGTGACTTGTCAGCCTGGGAAGAGTCTCAGCCTGAGCAGGACGGGCATTGCCGGTGCGGCGCCAGGAGCTCTGGCTGGGCAGGAGGCTGTGCTTGTCAGGGCTGCGTCAGCCCCTTCTCGTCTGCCCTTGGTGGGATGTCAGTCTGCAGAAGCTTCTTCGAGACGTTTGCAGGCAGGAGACAGATGGGCACCTTCCGAGGACAGTGCAAGTGACACACTCACACCCCTCCCGGTGCCCAGACTCTCACCCCACTCTGTGGAGGTGACAGGGAGCAGGTCAGCAGCAATGTCCCTCTGCTGGGGGTGGCACGGGGGGCTTGTCCTGTCCCCTGGAGTTGGTGGCACCACTGACTGAGTGCCTCTGCCAGCACCCACGCCTAACTCATGCTTCATGCAGGGCTCATCCGTCATGCCCTTGATGTTTAATTAGGAGGAAAGTCCGCTCGGTCGCACCGCTCGGCGTGCACCTCGGCGGGGCCAGGGAAGATAAGCTCTATGACATGCACATGATAGAGTACAAATAGTGTCTGTCGCATGATGTATAGAGCCATCTGCGCCGCTCCCACTCTCCCTCCCTCTCATTCACTCCCTTCCTCTTTCTCTTTATACGTTCATTTACTCTGTGGTCAGGTGCCGAGTGTGTGTCTGGAAATGTCTCATTTGTCCAGGTGTCAGAGCTGCTCAATGTGCAGGGGTGCGCTGGAGGGGCTGTGGCTGTGCGCCCGTGGCCATCCTGCTCCCACACTTCCCCACCACTCCCCACCGAGGCTGGGGTGGCCCCACAGGAACAGGGAGCCATTGGGACCAGCTCAGAAGAGGCACCTGTGCAGGTGGAGAGTCGGTCTTGGCATCCCCAGCCGAGCTGGACAGGTTGGTGTGGGGACAGAGGTTATAAATGAGTAGCATAAATCCAAGGCCATGCAATAGGACAGTTGAAAAGGAGCTCATCTCAAACATTTGATCCTCAGATGGGTGTGAATCCCAGCCTGCCCTGGGCACACAGTGCCTGGAGCGCAACCCCGACACCCATCGATGCTGGCCTGGAGAGCCCAGCCCTGCACCCGCTGCTGCGCAGCCGCTGGCACCGCTCCCAGCGTACCCAAGCCCCCTCGAGCAAGAGCATTTCCAGGGGATGCTGTAATCTGGCAGGCTGTCCTCCCCGATCCCGGGGGAGGTTTCACTCTGCTCCTCCCACAGCAAGTCAGTAACAGCCCTCTCTGTCCTCAGCTTCCTCAGAGGGGAGCTTTTCGGGAAGGGTCCCACCACCGTCAGCTCCGTGTGGGAGCGGGGGTCAGAGACGGAGCAGAAGCAGCCCCGCGCCCTGGCTGTCCCCGCTTGCCGAGGGGTGACCCACCCACCCACACCCCTCGGCAAGTGGGGACACCCACGTGCTCCCACCGCGACAGCATCAAATCCACAGCAGCCTGTACTGTGCCGGTCTGCCCTCCCTCCGAGGTGCCAGGAGTGGCGTCCAGATGATCAATGCCAGCAGCAGCCGGGTCCACGCACTGCGTATGGTCCATGCAAATGGCGAATGGTGAAAAAAACCCCTTAACTGCCCTTTGTGCATGGCCAGCTGGAATAGTTTGCCCTTTTCTTAGTGTTAGTTAAGGCTAACATTAAAATACTCTCATGTTCTTGGTGCCTGTTCAATATATTTTATATAAGTTTAATAAAAAAAATTGCTAAGATCATTGGAAGGGTAAATAACTGCCATGCTGACAT
>NW_010399794.1:64664-65431 GCF_000710305.1 Buceros rhinoceros silvestris
TTAAATCAGCTACACACTGCGTGCGTACATCGTTTGCATAAAACAATATTCAAGTAGGGTGATTTTAATGTTCTGTGCTATTTCTGACTCTCTCTGGATTGCTGTTTGCATATATTTGCATACCCTAGGAGAATTAAACTAGGAGTATGTAAATGAGCTAGCAGGCTCTGTGGTGGAGGAGTTTCTTCAGCTCTACAAAGCAGCTCCTGCTACACACTGCGTGCGTACATCGTTTGCATAAAACAATATTCAAGTAGGGTGATTTTAATGTTCTGTGCTATTTCTGACTCTCTCTGGATTGCTGTTTGCATATATTTGCATACCCTAGGAGAATTAAACTAGGAGTATGTAAATGAGCTAGCAGGCTCTGTGGTGGAGGAGTTTCTTCAGCTCTACAAAGCAGCTCCTCCAGCCTCCCCCAGCTCCGGGCTGCCTCCACTCCACGGCCAGGGCAGGGTCTGGAGTGGGGAGACCCCCACGGGCAGTAGCGCAGTTGATGGGGGACTCAGACAAGCCCGGCAGGGACAGAGGCAGGAGCTGCCCAGGGGAGGCACAGCGCAGTAACCACGTTTGGGTGTCTCCCTCCTCTCGTGCCCCACCCCAAGGCTCTCAGGTCTCCACACAAAGCCCCGGCTCTGCACCTCGATCCCCCCCAGGACTGGCTCTCACTCCCTGTGAGGGCTCTGGACTGGCAACAGTGGAGAGTGGCAGAGCACACCCGCTTCTCGGCATTATCCCAAGGCGGGGGGGGCGGGGCAGGTAAAAGG
>NW_010399794.1:65521-66997 GCF_000710305.1 Buceros rhinoceros silvestris
TCCCAAGGCGGGGGGGGCGGTGCAGGTAAAAGGAGCAATGCGAGCTGTTTCTGCAGGGACCAATCAAACCATTCCCATCAGAATAAATCCCCATCCCTCCAGCTGGACAGGGATGCTCTGCACCCTGCACCCAGCCAGACGGCACAGCCGTACCACTCACTGGGGCATCTCTGCATTTCCCAGTTCCTGCGGAGACACCAAGGTCCCAAAAATCCTAAACAAAGGCTCTTCTGGTGCTCCCTGCCCTTCCAAGGGGAGCGAGGATGGTGAGAACGATTTTAGCGCCGTGCGATGAATCTCCGAGAGGCCACATGGGGGCTTAATTAAGCAGCCTGGTGAAGTCTCAAATTTTCCTACTGATAATCGCTGAGCAGCTTTTATACCGCCTGCCTTTCCCCACCAGCATAACAGGGAAAACACGGCGAGGGGCTGGGCCACAGCAGGTCCTCTCTGCCGCATGGCCAGCTGGATGCCTGGCTCCTCCGGTAACACGTAGAGCATCGTGGTGTAAAGCACCACACGGGTCCGCGCTGCTGAGGGAAGGATGCTCGTGCCCCTGGTGACAGCCAGGCATTTAGGGAGATGCCTCTCCCTAGGCACCTGGACAGGGGAGGTTTGTACACACCCTGCTCAGCTTCTGCCCCGGGGCACTCTGGAATCTGTCCCGAAGAATTAAGCTTCCGACCCCAGTGATAATTTAAAGGGCGTTTGATTATTTGCAGCAGTGTCCTGCTGGTCCCAGAACGCAGCATCCCAGCGCAGCCCATGGCTGGCAGGCACTGGCAGCCAGCTGGGCACTTCCCCAAAAGCACCCGGCTTTTGTGGGCCAACCCAGAGATTCTCTGGTACTTCAATGAGGTGCTGACACCTGCGTGGAGAAGTGCCACAGTGCTCCGAGGGACCGGCCAGGCTGCTCCGTCAGTGCTGCTCTGTGCTCCTGCTGCAGCGGCAGGAAGGAGCGGCCATGGCTGGGAGGGGATGGGCTCATGGGATGCTGTTACTGCTGGAACACCCTGGGGATGAGGCACATCTTGGGCAAAGCGCGAGTGTGCACAGGCACCGCAGGTCCAAGGCACGTAGAGATGTGTGCAGGCCAGGGCGGGGTGCCCAAGGGTGGTCCCTGAGGACTGCATGGCATGTAAGGCTGAGTCTGCTGCTCCTGTGTCCCAGTAAGACTGACAGAGATCCTGGGATTTGCAGATGGATCCTGGACTGTCCCTGCACTTGCATGTGGTGGGATGCCCTGCGTTATGCACTATATATCACCCTTTGGTTCCTCATGAGGGCCAAAGCCTGAGTAGCAGCTTCTGGCCGGGACATGCATGAGAAATGCAATGACCTCTCCACAGAGGAGAGATTCCTCCAGAGCCGGGAGCAGAGTGATGACCACAGGCCACTCTGCTCAGCCCTCCACACTGGTGTTCCACAGAAGGCAAGCCAGTGGCTGGCATCCTGGGAGGCCCGCAGCTCCACCTG
>NW_010399794.1:67109-77404 GCF_000710305.1 Buceros rhinoceros silvestris
CCCATGGGTGTTCCACAGAAGGAAAGCCAGTGGCTGCCATCCTGGTAGCCCAGTAGCTCCACGTGCTGTCGTTGAAGGCTCCTTTTCAATAATTAAAGAGGAATTGGATTGTTGACCTGGAGAGATCATCACCGTGGAGGGAGTGGTAATAACTTTCCACCACAGAAGGACTTTTTCATCCTCCTGCTGATCGTGACTTGGCTTTACTGTAAATTAAACACATCCTCACAGACACCTGAAGGTTAAGGGGGATTTTCCTGCACTAAATCAAAGCGGACACTGGTTTCTTCTACAGGAAGAATCTGAACTGGCTTAAAAGGTCAAACAGTTCAACACAGGATTTGGGTGGTTGTTTAAGGTCGTCAGGCAGCCTGCTCTTGTCAATACATCAATTATTAACAAGTCATTGGAGTTAAAGTGAATTAGTCTTTTCTCTTCCCATTCTGTTAGCAGGATTAGCAAATGGTAAATAAAAATACTGGTGCAGGTAAGCAGATCTGGCACTGGGAGGAGCTTGTGCAGCTCAAAGGTAAGTGCCAAAGCACGGTCCCCATGTTCACCCATGCAGCACCCCACCTGCTGCATGCCTGCCAGAGCTGGGTCTCATCTGGGCTCTCCAGCCTCTCCTCACCTGCTCATGCCTTGGCACAGCTCATGGGACCTCACCTGGTCACCGGCTTGAAATACTGGCCAGCCTTTGTGGCCAGGATGGCCTCAAGCCCTGATCCCTCGGAGGGAGCAGTCATCCCCCACAGCCCTGGGGCAGCCCTGGCTCCCAGAGGTGGCCAGTGACCCTTAGAAAAGGGCTCCACAGGAGCTCACCGCTCGCAGCTGCCCTTCACCCCAGACAAGGCACAGCGAGCACAGGAGACGGAGTTTATCTCCGGTTTGTGGGCTCGGGCCGAGCTGCAACAGCAAAAAGTAGTTAAAAGGACCAGAAGAGTGGGACTGTGTTTGGGATTGATGCCATGATTAGCAGCACGCGAGGTGTTTCCCGTGCTCTGCTGCTGCACTAGTGCAGGGGTTACCTTTGAACTTCCCCATGGGATGGACAGTTCCAGCAGCAGAGTGACGGGCTCTCTGTGGGCTACAGAGGTGACCAATGCCAACACCCAATGCTGCATTTTGGATCCTCGTGCTGGGATTCTCTTTTTTTGGTGAGTGGAAAAACATTCAGCATATTTACATTTTTTCACGACAGTTTTAATTTTTCATATCTAATGCAGCCCAAAATTTTGATTCCAGGGAAAACTGTCAAAGGTTTTACCTCTTCCTTTCTTCTTGGTAGCAAATTAGGAGTGCAAGGGACTGAAGCAAATGGGAAAAGAAAAAAGAAAAAGAAGAAAAAGGAAAAAAAATATTCTTTCACAGGATCTGTGACATGCTTAGAAGAAAAAAAACCTACAGTGAAACTTTTGAATGTTTTAACAGTCTTTTTATCACATCAAAATTTTAAGATATATTTTTGTCTTGCATTAGTTTTAATAAATGTGTCTTAGCAGTTCATGTTATCACTGTTCCTGGACTAATTAAATGTACACATACATTTTTAACTGTTCACTTTACTTCATCACTCTCTCCTCAATTTTATTTAAGAGCTTATTTAACACCTTGCACAAAGCCCTTTGAAATTCCTTCCAGAAAATGTCACACCTTGCAGAGAGAATACGGCCTTGTAAGAACAGAGAACTGCTGTTTGTACCGACAAGCGAGTGCATAAACACGGGCAGGGCGGGTGCCTGGGGAAGGCTCTGGGTTCCTCACTCTCCCAGCTCTGGGTTCCCTGCTCTCCCAGCTCTGGGCAGTGGTTCCTGCAGCCCCTGGGGGCACAGGGTGGCCCATTGCTCCCTCAGACCCCTTCTCAGCCCAAACGCTTCTCCAGAGCAATGCACCGGGTGAGGTTTCTCCCGAGGACCAGGACTCAAGCTCAGTGCCCAGGAAGGGTGGGGGTCCTGCTCAGCCCGACACCTCCCTGGAAAAATGCGGTGGGGAGGAATGGTCTACCCTGCAGTACCGCAGCCTGTCCAACCACCCTTCTCCCACAGGTGGGCTTGGAGGGACCAGCACGGGCAGGACAGCAGGAAATTGAGTGCATATTAATGCAGTAAAGTAAAAATGAGGTCCCCTCTGTGGCTTTAGCATCATTACAGTGTTTCTCATCTACTCCAGACTTTCCTAAAACATCAGCTCAGTGTGTTTGCTGGCACTCTCCAGCACCAGATCACAAGTCCCCATCTGTCCTCAGCCCAAAATGCCCCCTCTCTTCCAGGGATGATCCCCTGCCCCCAAATCCCTGGTGTAACTTGTTTAGAACAAGACACTGGAACTTGTCAGGAGACTTTTTGCAGCATATTGTTTTAAAGAAGACATTCAATTACCTCAGCTGCAATGCTTCACTGTGCTCTGATGATCTACTAAGGGAAAAATAACTAATATGTAGCATGTTGTGTCATAGACAATTACAGAGTACATTGCTTTTAAGGAAACAAGACTTGTGCCCAATTGTGCGGGATTTATTAAGTTTGCTGGTTTACAGCAACATGGCAAACTAGGGGAGGGGAACACATTTCCATTTCCTTCTGCACACCCCTTGCTACGGGAGGGGAGGGCTGGTTTTTCCTCCCCTCATTAAAAGCCGGGGAGCTGGTAGGACTGCAAATGATGGAGATAAACATCTCAGCAGACACACGATTATTTCCTCCTTTAGTTTTACACAGCATGAGATTCTTATGTGGAAACAAAGTGATTTGGCTATAGATTTATAGAAGGAGCAAATGATTTGGTCCTACATGATGGAGCATATCATGCATATTCTGTGCCTTCGCTCGTGGGCATACTCAGCTCTGCACACAAGACTGATGGAAGGGAGGCAAGAGGGAGAAGAGCTAGGGAAATGTGACATTATGCACAAGAGGGAACGCTGCTCAGATTTCACAGCTCCTCTGGCGAACAATGTGACTGAGAAATGCACTTACCGGAAAGGATAACTCAATTCACCCGCCACGCAGCCAACACCTCGAACCTCTGCAGCAGGCAGCGGGGCCAGGAAGGCACCAGGAGCGGCAGTGAACGGGACAGGAGTGCAGAGAAGCCCCTGACAGGCGTAGGAACCTTCCTGCCCCCGTTGCCTCCTGCTCTAACACCCATTGACCGTGTTTCCTCAAAACCCAGGGTGTTATTGGGATGGTTTGGGCAGTTCTGAGAAATGTTTTTTAATTTGAATGCTAATCTCCACACACACAATGAAAGCCCCTGCTCCAAGGATCCTACAGTTTAAGACCTTGATCATGGCGACTTACGAATGTGCTTCATTCTAAGCACATGATTAATGCTGTTGACTCTGGCGCTTAAAATTCAGCATGCACATAACTGTTTGGGGCTTTAGCTGACAACTCGAGTTCTCCAGAGATGTTAATGTGCTTTAGCAGAAAACATAACAGTGCATCCATGGGAGGTGCCTACGGACTCACCCAGAAATAGCACAAGGAACAGCTATTTTTGAGCGGAAAGAGGAGCCTGGGAGCGGTGATACACACTTTTGGTTGGATGGGCTTTGGGGAGGTGGGCATTTTTGCAAGCGTTTGGATGCGAGACATGAAGAAGCTTGTGGGGTAAGATTGATGGGTGATCTGCAGCCGTCACTAGGAAAGCAAGAGAGGACAAAAACAATGAATAAGTCTTTATGGAATTCAAAATTCCCACCAAACGCATTTATCTTTTCCGTTCACTGAAAGTGGGCCGGGAGCGGGGCAGCTTTATTTCTCCATTGCTGGAAAGCGAAGGGCAGCCTTCACACCACCCACTACAGTGATAAACAATGTTCTCATGAGCCCACTGCTATTTATAGAAGCAATCCTATTTCTCACATATTTGCCTCTCGGTTACTGAGCAAGGGCACTTTCACGGCCCTGATAGATCTGAGCACATTCCGCCGCTGCTCCCAGGGGAGGGGGGCCGTTCCAGGGATGCATTGCTCTGCCGCTGCATAAACCATCACCTGTTACAAGCAGCTTTTCCCAAGCGCTGCCAACGTGAGCTGTAATTCTGTAGCCAAAGCACATTAATAGCACAGGTACAATACACACATCTCTGCTCACTCCCCGCCTATGCTGGAGAGGTGGGCAAGAAGGGAGGGGGAAAAGGGATTTTAAAGGATGGATGATCTGCTTTCTGCTGAGAACTCAGGCACATCCAATAACCTCAAGCAGAGAAAATCTCCGCCTGAATTAAAGGCTCTGCTGGTCTGAATTCGCCTAAATATTCTGCGCTGGCTGCGAACAGTCCAATTTCAGTCTCGTCTGCTATCTCATTGTAACATCTTGTGAGTTAGTGTCCTTACTTGCTCTGAGATGCTGTAGTCAGAAAGAGCTAATGTTTGGGGGAAGATGTGCCAGCAAGGACGAGTCAGAACAACCAACCATCACTAGCAACGGAAACGCCGATTCCTCAGGAAGCGATGGCTGATCTGCTGCCTCTCCTCGGAGACATGGCACCTCTGGCACTCAGCTCTGACACCGTCATGGGGCAGCACAGGACACATGTGCCTTCCTCTGTCCGAGGTCCCAGCTGTGTCCTGAGCAGAGGGCTCGAGCCATCACCGCCTCCTCTTTACAGGGCCACATGGTGAGGGGAGAAAAGGTGAGTCAAAAGCCAGACCCAAGAAGAGCTTTGAACTGCTCTCCATGACTGTAACACCATGGCAGAGCGGCACAAGCAAACCTCAAGTGAAGCTTCAGAGGGCTCTTGACTTTTCTTCTGAATTTACTTAGAAAAACCTCCTGCCTGGGATGGGAGCAAAGTGCACCCCTCTGGCCCAGGTCATCTGTACCTGCTTTGCTTGTCTTGACTTCTTCAGTGTGATATGCAAATCCCAGCACAAAGCAACGCAGTGTACTCTCCCCTCCGTACCTTCACCCTGCCCAGACCCAGAACACCCTCCTCTGCAGGCAGCCTGGGACACCACTTTGATTAGAGCTGCCAGCAAGGGAAAACACTGCAGCATCTCCTTGGGATGCAGGTGGCTCCGCAGTACCACTGTCACGTTCAGGCTCGGTTCCCTTGCACAAGATGTTTGAGCGTTCTTGGTTAATGAGATTGTGATGCAAGAAGATACTTCGCCCTGGGTAAAATCAATGTCCTGCTATTTCATCTGTGGAGGCTGCCAGTTCAGAAACCAGCAGGAAATAAAGCTCTGCAGGTGCATGACAGCTGGCCAGGAGACAGGACGGCCGCACAGTCAGTTTGTCCTCAGGTGCATGGCTGGGACTCAGACCATGTGGGGAAAAGCAGCTCCTGCAAGCTACAGGCTTAAGGGCACAGTCTGCTGCTGTCAGACCTCAGTGAGCCCAGGGCCAGCTTCGTGCTGCGGGTGCTCCTGGCCCCAAGAGATGCTCAGCCCTGCACCTGGCTGGGAGGACATGAGCCCCATGTCCAGGTCAGTGTGAAGCCATGTGCATAAAATTTCTGCTGCCTTTCTGCCCGGGGATGGAAAAGGGGACTCCAGAAGTGTCAGATCCATCTGACACTAGGAAAATTCTTATAAATAAAATAGTTCCCATAACATCTGTATGAGATCTCTACAGTCCATCTAATATAGACTGTAATAAAGGACAGACATAGTAACGACAGCCAGAGACACCATCTTGCAGCAAGAAATCTTATTTTAAGAAGTATAAAAAGAAAAGTAATTTACTTGCTATTAACATTTTAAGAGTGTGTTAGCAACGAGGGGCCATACATTACCCACACTTCTGGCCATCCCAGGGGTCTAAGGAGCCCAGCCAGTGCAGGCAGCATTCCCATACTGCCAGTGGGGTGGGCAGCCCAGCACAGGGACTCCTGGGACACAGTGACAGCAGTCTGTGCCAGGTGGGTCAGTGCCACCACCCCGGTCACCAGCCTTTCCTCCAGCACAGCCTGGGATTTCTCAATTAAACCAGCTCTCCAGGTCAACCCAAGAACTCACCGATATTGCTGTGGGTGAAAACCAAAACCCAGACGTGTTCTTTGTTTTCTACCATCATCTGCAAATCGGAGGCATCGCTCTGTCAACCCAAGCTCCTCTGCAATTTCTCTTTCAGGATGGCTGGAAGGGGCAGTGGGTAATTATACTCAATGCCACACAGATATTTATTCAGCTCTTATAAGACATGCCTCACCTGTTCAAACCTTTGTCACCAAAGCATTTAGAGCATGAAACCCAATTAAAGATAAACCTCTTGCTGTTACAATGGAACAGCTACAAGACTTAGCACTTAAGCTGCATTAGCAGGAGGTATTGCTAATGATGATGCACCCAAATTTGTCTTTGGTGATTACTCAGGGCACACAAAGGGTAGCTCTCGTTGCTGGGGACATTATCTATCAGGCAGCAATTTTTTCCTGCATCCCTGTGCTGCCCAGAGCACTGTGCCTGCTGTTCACCCCACTGCAGGGTCAGATGTTCAAGGTCACCCCTGGGGAGGAGGGAGGACATGGCAGGTGAGGTACCTGCTGAAGGTGCTCTCCGGGAAAGCAAACAGAGATGGGTCCAAAGGCCTGGAGGATGCCAAATTGCTGAGCCCAGAGCACATTGAACAAGATTGGGAGCGAGGCACCAGAAAGTTTTGCTGGGGATAAAGGCTGGATGGGAGCCCTTGCATGGAGGCAGAGCTGCTGGGGCAGGGCTGGGGTGGCCTCGACTGCGCACTGAGGGTGAGGGGAGCAGGCGCAGGGGCAGCGGCACCCACAGGAGATGGGAGCTGCCAGTGCCAGCCACTCTGTGCTGACCATGTGTCCTAACAATAAAAATAATCCTCAGCACCGCTGCTCCATCTCCAGAGTGCTCTGTAAGCAGTGACTGAGCCATTCTGCCCTCTAGCAAGAGAGGTTAATATTATTCACTCTGGTCTGTGGAAAAGGACGCAGAACCATGGAGAGGTTATGGGCCAGATAACCAAAAATGGCTTTTAGTTCTGGGCACTTCCATTTTATAGTGTCTGACCTCTGGGTACTATTGGTCTGATTTTCAAAGGCATTGAGCAGATCCTGCTTTCACTGACCTTAAACAAAGAGATTCACAAAATTAAAGGCAACTATAGAAACTCTTGGCTGAAGCGAGCTGCCCGCAGCTCACTGGTCAGAGGGAGGAAGAGGGAGGGAGCCGGAGGTCATCAGAGCTGAGCCCCTTGTACGTCCCTAGGCTTTTGCAGTTTCTTTTACAAAATCAAAGGCCAGCACTGCCGTGGGAACAGACAGGTACGAGCTGTCCATTAACTTATTTGAACCGAAAATAAGAAGGAAGTTTTCTGCCATCAGTGTGCGGAGGTGCAGGAGCAGCCCTCCCACCTTCCGCCCTGCCTCCTGGGTGCCTTTCAACATAAGTCAGCCAAAGCTCGATAAGAGTTCCAGCACGTACAATGGGATGACAAAGGCCTTTTCCTCCTGCTGATCACCCCAAAAAGGCACATCCCTCTCTTCCCAACTGCCTGTGGTGTGCAGCTGGCGTCCTGCCTGCCGAGCAGCCCGAGCCCGCTTCAAGGAGGCCGGGCTGAGCACTTTTATTTGAGAGTTAAATAATATTACACTTATATTACAAAAGTTAGGTAAATTCTTCCTCTCAACTGTCATTATATAAAAAGCTTCCCAGCCCCTAGATTGTAATTATGTACATGAATAATGAAATTAGCATATCCATCAACTAACTCTCTGCTTGCTGTAGATACGGGAGGCCTTTGTGGGAAGTCCTCTGCGCTCAGATTCCAGATCAGCCACAGCCTTCAAGGCCACCATGGGAAGCACCATGGTTGGCTCTGGCTCCCACAGATCATGGAAATCCAAAGTTTAATTGGGATCCAGTGAGGAGCTGGTGAAGCTGGAGAAGGCAGCCTTGCAGCATCCACATGGCTTCCCACCACCCGAAGCATCCCTGCGCCCCAGAACCGGGTGGGATGCAGGGAAGCACAGAACCAGCGAGGGATGGTGAGGGGGAACCTTCCCATGATGGCATGGTGTGCCATGGAGTCACCAACAAAACCTGACACAGCGTCTTCATTTGGCAACAGCCCAAGCAGCAGCGATGGGAGCGCAGCAGCGATGGGAGAACAGCAGCAGCCCCAGCGTCTTCATTGGGCAACAGCCCAAGCAGCAGCGATGGGAGCGCAGCAGCGATGGGAGCACAGCAGCAGCTCTGCCTGCCTGGAAAAGGCCGGCGAGCGGCCAGTGAGCAAAGCACCCGCACCCACCCAAACCCGCCCCGGCTAGTTCAAAAACCTGTTACTGTTTCAGGAATGCGTTAAGGGAGAAATCTCTTACAATGGGAACAGCCTTCCGCGCGCCAGGCTACGGAGACTGCTCCTTGACTGTAATTGGGGACCTGGTAATTAGATGATGGCAAAATGTACCAGAAGCTCAGTTTTCATTCTGTGGTCCAAATTACAAACCATCATATTTTGAAAGTGATGCTGACATTCCTCAGCCAGGAAGCTTTGCCAAAAACAACTCGAGCAAGGCTTGTCTTGGCACAAAATCAAACTCAGGGCCTCAGCAGCGAAACTGAAAACATTTACACAGCTGGACCCAAATCACCCTATTTTCTAAAGAGTTTGTCAGAGCCTGAAGCTCTCGGTGTATTTCTGCCTGTTTTAAAGGGTCCTGTGTTCTTGCAATCTACCAGCCAGCCACAGAGAGGAAATAAAATACACTAGAAAAAGTGGGTGGTCTTTCTAGTGCAGTCCAGAAAAATAATCCAGAAAAACCTCATGGGGCTAATGAGGACTAGCCCGGTATTTACCCGGTCCATCAATATATGTGCCAGACATATTTTATTTGCACATACAGATATGGAAACCTCATCATTCTGCTGTATGTATGTAATGGCTAATAAATGCATTAGCAAACCACTAATGAAAACAGATTGGAGCCAATGTCACACCTCACAGCGGTGTGAGGAATTACCTTTCTGCATTTTTCCCTATCGACATGTCCTGACTGTATTTTGTTGTTACATCAGCCATACACACTGCGCAAGCTTTTCCCATCGGTCACCATGACCAGGGCGAATATTGCTCGGTGTCTTCAGCATCACGTGCACCGGCAGCGTGTGCACAGGTGTGGGCAGGCACGGGCGGGCAGCATGGCCGCTGTCTCCAGAACCAGCCCAGCACTTGCAGCGGTGCTGAGCCGGTGGCTCAGCCCCTCCCCACGCTGTTAGAGTGGGCACAGCAGTGTCACCGTGTCACAGGAGTGTCACCCGTGGCTGCCACACCTCCTATGACACTGTGCTTTCTGCTGGCAGCAAGGGGGAAGCAGCAAACAGTCATTTCGTGCCAGTCTCTGTGTTTGCACCGGATTCAGGGTAAAGAGCCCGGCTAACCGGGAGACAGGGCACCAACCTGTACCATGGGCAGGGAGGGCTGCCCGTGCCCTGCCTGGGCGTGCAGCGCGGGCTCCAGCTGCCCATGCCTCTGCCTCCCCGCTCCCACCTCAGAATCACATTTGGTGTTGGACGGTTGTCCCTTTTTCCTTCCCTTCCTGCAAGCTGCCTGGTTTTTTTTCCTACTCATAAAAGCAGGAGGGCAAATCCTCTTAGGCACCCAGAGACAGCACAGCGCTGGCTTTGGCCGGGTGGGATTTCTGCAAGACGCCATAGCGGCAGCCCTCGCCTTCGCGTCACCTTCGCCACAGAAAGTGGGATACGACCATTAGCGAACTTAGTTTGTTTGTTCCGAAGTCACCGCATCGATCACTCACAATCCTGTAGCACCCAGCAGCGGACTCCCAGGGCTCCCCCAGTGCTGAGCAGTCCCGGCACAGAAACCACCGGCCCTGCCCGGGGAAATGCGCTTTCTCCTCACAGCCAGATAATTAACAGACTGTTTGACAGGAATCCCTCTTAAAAGCCCCTCCTATTCTCAGCTGTGATTGCTTCCAGAAGACATGCAGGAGCCATTTTTCATAGCTTTGCTTGAATTTTTGTGGCTACGTGGGGACCTCAAAATCTTGCAAAATTAATTTTTTTTAATGCAAAACCTTTTAAGTAAAAATACTTGTAATTGCAACCTAAAGCGATGTGGGATCTGTGAATGGCTCTCTGATTAATTCTTCTGCCAGGCTAGTCTTTTCTCTCTGTTCTACTGAACAAGCGTACACATATTATTGGGATTAATGCTGCATAATGCATAATTAATGAAACTGCATAAATATGCAGATTTGCAATTGCAGATTGACTGCCACGGCTCTATCCCCGAAAGCTATGGTAACTGATTGGATGTTCATTATTACCATATTTAAAACTCTTTACCTGTGAACCTGTGCAA
>NW_010399794.1:77512-91120 GCF_000710305.1 Buceros rhinoceros silvestris
CAAACAAATAACTCCAGAAGGGCAGCCCGCATCGTTCTGGGCGTTGGGATGACTGTCTCCAAACTGGCAGTGAAGGGCTGGCGGAGCTGCCAGTACAGGCAGAGCTCACACTCCCTACAGAGGGTCTCGGGCACCGGAGTGACACAATCCTAACAGAAAGAGAAAATAATGCTCCTTAACTCTTCGCTTACATTTACCACAGACCTATGTCTCTGCAGGTGCCCAGGATCCAGACTGGGAGTCATATCCTCTGAATAAGAACCTCTTGACTCCTGCTCCGTGACAGTGCAGAGCTGGAGCAGCGCCCTGTGCCTGGGCTGCACACCCCAAAAGTGAGAGAGAGCCGGGCACCCCCCACAGCCCACTGCCGACCATGGGCAACCCCAGATGGGTTGTGTGAAAAGCTGTAAAAGGGGAATACCCAGTGCTGGGAAATCAGGCTGCTGTTACACTGGTGTCGTAAAAAAAACCCACAGGAGGCCAGCTGGGGAGTGGGGGGGAAAGCTGGTTGGGGATCTGAGTCCTCTAGCAGCCACAGGCACCAGAGGTGAGAAAGGCTTCAGAAATACAGAGGTTTCTGGGCATTTCCTCCTACCTTTGGGATGAGGCATCAGCAGGAGCCTTTCAACAATCAGTTCCTAGTGAATTCCCAGATGTCCTCCATAACGCACCAACAGCCTCACCAGTCACTGAAATGGATACATGCACCATGTGGAACAGGGGAAAACGGGAGCCGCTAGTTTTGGCTGGTATGGCAAAGGCTGCATTCTCCAGCATCAACCCGGGTCCTCTCCCTGCATTTTGCCATTTGTACAGAGATTTCCTTGGACATCCTCTTGCAGTTCACTGAGCAGCTGTCAGCTGCTGGGCTTTAGTACAGCACCTGTGAGGGGCGAGTCACGAGCAGAACCGCAGAAGGTCCGTGTCGGTGATGGGCATCCCCTGATAACAAGTGGGAGCAGGAGCTCAGCATTTGCTGGTGGATGGAGCCACCCTAGAGCAGTTAGTGGGTACGTTTCAGTGTCTCCGAAGCAGCAGCAGCTGGCTGGTTTTGTTTTGTGCTGCCTGTTTGCACTGCTGAGAATGTCAGATTTATTGTGTGCTGATTCAGAAATTCAGGTCTCACACGGGGAGTTTGATCTGTCGATCTCAGAGTTCTGCCCAAGGAGGACTGCGAGCATTGTTCCCATTTCTCACATTTACAGGATCAAATTCTTGCTTGGAGAAAAGGAAAAGCTTCCCCAAGAGGAACTGGGGAAATGTTTTCACTTTAAAGTACAAGTTTCCTACGGATATCTTCAGATGTTTATTGAGGTGGAATAAATGAAAGTGTAAGTAGGTGCTGTCCTAGGAAAGATGAGAATCACAGCTCTGTGCACCAGGACCACTCAAAAGCGCAGCCAGGTGCCCAACCCTGCCTGAGGTGACGTCTGGGTGGGAGATGACTTCCCCAGAGAGCCCGGGCTCAGGGAGCAGCACAGCCCTCTTCTTCCCGAAAGCCAATGAAGAACCTTGCTGCCCAGCATCAAGGTACAGAGCCACCACACGGACTGGGGCATCTCCTGCCTGTCCCTGTCCTCTCCAGAAGCACAGAGCAATTATCAGGCAGGTCAGCAGCTGCCGGGGGGGATATTCTGACCTCCCAACACCACCTGTATTTTTAGGCTGCCCTAAAAATGAGAGGAACATCAGAGAGGCTCCGTGCCCAGCCCCATCCCTCTCCGTCCGCCTTCTCTGCGCTGCCCAGCTCCATCGGTCACATAGCCAGCGCTGCTTCTCTGGCCAGTGGCTCCCAGTACACCCCAGCCACTCTGGCAGGGAAGGAGGTAGGAGAAAATGTGGGGAGGTTTACCGAAGTCAGGCTTACTTCTTTCAGTGTCGAGCAACCTGTACTCAGTAATGAATTTAGCCCGACTACGCTTCGCGATGAAATATTAATACGTTACCTGGATACTTTCCCTTCTGCTCCCATTGTCTTCTCAGGGAATGACTGCTCCCTTCTTCTCTGCAAAACAACTTTCAGTGAAGCGCTACAGACAGTCCCTTTCTTCTGAAAAATATCACATGGCAAAAGCAAATCAGCAGCTTGACCCAAGCTTTGGGAACAAGGTGTGAGTTGGCTCAGACAGAGAGCTGGGGGCAGACCTCCCACAAGCCAATCAATCCCCATACCTGATGGAGATGAAGACGCGCAAGAGAGAGATGAGACCTTCCGAAAGAGAAGAGGGGACAGGTGATCTTAACTGGTCCCCTGCTATTGATAGGCCAGCTTGTCTTCGTGATGCAGATTACCCTGTAAATACAAGTAAAACAACTACAGGAAGCAATTTGCCGCTTTGTTAGAGTCAAAGCAGACCGAAAATTAAATCAAGGCATAGCCTCACTGTTTCCACCAGGCGCTCCGCAGAGTCCCGGCAGGCAAGGCCAGGAATGTGGCCCTTGGAGGCGGATGGAGTCTGGGCTGCCTTGCGTGATCTCATGAGGGAGGACGGGGCCATTCCCCCGGCAGACGCCAAGCTCCAGGACCAAGCTGGAGGTGGAGGTGTGGGCATCACCTCTCTTCGTGCCACTGGCTCCTGCGCTGGTGGATGGTGGGGGATCTCTGCTCTGTGGTAAATCCTCCAAGAAGCCTCTGTCAGCTCCTGAAGAAGGCAGGAGCCGGACTCTGCCTCAGCATGACCACATGCAGCGCTGGTGGCAGCCACCCACCCCATCCACTTTTTGCTGTGGCTCCAGGCACAGCTTCTGTAGCTAATGGTTCGCTGTTTTGCCCATGAGGTTTCTGTGAGGCACCGGAGATGAGCTGGCCTGTGCCCCAGGGACAATGTAACGGCTGCTCTTAGCTGGCTCCACCATGCAGTGTACTGGTGCACAGGGGTGCACGCAGCACGGCTGCTCATTATTGTTAATGAAACATACCCAAATCACGAGCACTTTTACTAAAAGCATCTTCTCTGACACCTTAAGTGGGTACTAACTCTTGCCTCAAGTTTCTAAAACACCTTTTGATTTACAGATCATGACATTCAATATTTATTTGTCCACTGAAGGAGCCGGAGCTGTGCCCAAAGGCTTCCCCAGAGAGGTTCTTCTCCAGCTCTCTGATGAGCACAGCCCAGCATCCTCGCTGTAATGGGAACCAGTCTGACACCACTGCTTCCTCATCCCTCTGGTTACGGTGCTTTCACCTCCCAAAAGCGCCTGTGCTCACCTCAGGGTGGGTGTATGCTCTTTCGTATCCTCTGCTCCTGGGCAGGACCTGACAAGGACAGAGCAGAGGGAGCAAGCAGCAGGAACCAGGGGTTTTGTTAGTTTGCTCGTGCCAGGGAAATTAAAATGCATTATTTTGCCACTGAGTTGCAGCTTTTCTCGAAATACCAGAAGTCACAGAGATTTTCTTCAGCCCCAAAGGAGCGCTTTTAAGTGATACATTTTAAGGAGATTCTTCTTTCCCTGCTTTTTTTTTTTCCTTTGTTGTGTTTGTTTTCAAACCTGTCGGAAAGCACTAATATTTCCCAGCTTTTTTGTTGTTGTTGTTTTCCTCCTAATCCTTTTCTTTTCTGTTTTTGAACATCCTTGCTGGTTTTGAGTGAATTCCCCGGAGGCTGCGCGAGCAGCAGGACTCGATCGCGGAACTGGCTGCCTCGCTGCGCGAGCGTCAAAGCTCCTCTGAAGCTTTGAAGCTGCCACTTTAAATTCATGCAGATGGATTATGCTTTTGTTTCTTCAGGAAATTATGAAACGCTTTGTGAAGTGACATCAATGGGAATAATAAGGGCAGCGACACCCGCCAGCACCCGTCGGTCCCCGCACACCCAGCCTGTCCCCGGATCGGTGCTGCCTGCAGACGGTGGCTCTGGGTTTAGGGGCCAGGAGAAGCCATGGCATCACACGCCGTGGCTGCTCTAGCGCCAGTCGTTTCACCGTGGCTCTCTCCCCCCACCCCTAACCAAACAACTGGTATAGCTCGCACCTCGCTCCCCAAAGGCCACCTTGCCTGTCTTGGACGTGTGAAGAGATGGAAAATACACAACTTTCATGGGTAGTTTTTTCCAGTCAGTCATTTCTCTCCTTCCCAGCAGTCTGAACCTTATTTCCATGTTAAATGCCTTGCTTCTGCCTGTAGCCTTTGGCTCCTACCCTGACGTCTCTGTTAGACTTGAGGCCCTCAGTCCCCGGTACTCTCGCCCTGAGAAGGTACTTCAGGTTTTAATGAAGGCATTCACTCCTCTCATCTGAGCTCTTTAATCTCTTTTTCTGTAACTCACTTTCTTCATCTCATAAACAATTTCATGGCTTTCTTTGACACCCTCAACATCCCTTAAAAAACGTTGACACCAGAGCCATAGGCAATCTTCTGGTGTCCATCTCACTAACGCCATACACAGTTACTATGCCATAAAACCGTTTCAGAACGCTTACTTACTAATCCTTTTTATATATCCACCAAATGAATTAGCTCTTTCTTGCAAGGTCAGGGAAGTATGCGATGGCCTCTGTCCATTGCAACCCTCAGATGCTTTGCAAAGTCGTTAGGGAATGCAATTCCATCGCCTGCTCTGGCAACAAAAAAATCATTCTGAGTCTGTATGATGTGTGTGGGTTTGCATTCACTTATTTTAAAGTACATTTTATTTCAAAGGATGCATCTACCTTCTGTAAACGCTCCCGACCGCTGTAGGTTATATCCTGGTTCTTCATCAAGTTGGTCCCACATCAACTTCCCCATTATTCTGCCCAGGGCTGGTGTCCAGGCAGAGTATCTCACTCGCCTGGCACGCTCTCGTAACACAGCCACAGTTTTAGCCACTATTCCAAGATTCATTAAACATGAGCAGTATCAGCCCCGTGATCTCAGCTGGGCATTCAGCATTCCTGAGTGTATCACAGCTCACCAAGGGGTAGCCATGTCCAATTCCTCATCCACCTCTTGGGCTTCTGCTCCTTCCAGTTCCTTCCTCTTCAGCCCAGGAGCAATTCATGAACACCTGAGTTCGCTGGCTATTCAGTTACCCTTCCTTGTGGATAAAGAGGGACTATTCTTCAGTAATTTCAGACTCAGGCACCCAAGAGAAAAGCCACGTGTTCTCCTAAGCGATGGACAAACAAACTTCTTGCCAGGGTAGGCACCCAAACCCACCCACACTGGAACAGCCAACAAACAGCCAGGCTACACACACAGCTCTCCGAGTCCCGTCATCTGCCCTTATGGGAAACGGAGGATTTTCTTCTGAGTGCGCCTTTTCCTTCAGAGTTTTTTTTCAAGCATAAAAGTTCAATGAACTTCATAGTTAATTTCTCTGTAATTAAATCTTCTTCTGCGTGTCTCCCTCAAGGTTTCATCTCTTTTTTAAAACAGACCAACAGTAGCTTTTTCCACAGAAAGAGCAGCATGCACTCTGTAAAGGGATTGGGGAAACAGCTTGTGCAAAGCTGTGCTGAGCAGAGGTGAGGTTACGGAGTGAAGACAGTATGTGCCTGATACCTTTTCACTGGTGGAATGCAGGAGGAAAAGCAGAGATAGCGTACCAGAGAAACATCTCCTGCAGAGCCCAAAGTCAATAGCTCCACATCTTCACTGTCAGGATTTGATTTTTATTCATTTCTATTAGAAAATGCCTGGAGCATCAATAAGGGATCAATCCCCCTGCACCAGGCACCACTCAGGTTGTAGTACAAGGCAACGTTTGCTATAAACTGCTTACGGTGCTGAGCAGAGGAGAAGGAACGTGTCAACACCACGGTTCATGATGTGCTCCCAGGAGCAGGAGAGACAAGACCAGCTGAATTTAAAGATTCTAGAGCCAAAGGTGCTGACAGCTCATACTGCCCCTGTCCCCAGTGCCACAGGGCTGTGGTGGCTCCATGTCGGGGATGCCATTGACGGTGGACTGCAGGTCCACTGTATCCATTCGACCCCTCCCGGCTGATTCAGAGTGGGAAAGGGAAGGAGCTGGTGCAGGACTCAGCTGGGCAGGGTTCCCACTGCACCCTGCAGTGCTGCTGGCCAAGGGTGTCTAAGGGAAACGCAGCAGCCAGGCATGTGGTCAGTCTGCAGGGCTGCCAGTGGGAAGACCAGGGTTCTGCAGCAGTTTTCTACGGGGAAGAGCAAGTGTGAAACCTTGACTGCTGCTCAAAGGGAGACTGAGTAGTTTATCACAGCCACCTGGACAGCAGCAACTCTGACAGCACAGGGCCAGCACTGATCGCAGCCATCGCCTGCTCCTCCTGCCCCGCGGCACTGCCAGCAGGAGATACATACGATGGGGATGTTCTCTGTGGCCATCCCACAGCTGAAGCGAGTCCTGCCCTGTCCCTCCCTGTGTGTGATATCCTTCGGCACAGATCCCGCGTTTGGGGCAGGGAATTCTTGCACCCAGCGCTCACAAGGTGTCAGCCAGAGGGAGGCCCTTGTCTCTGTAATGAGCATTAGGAAATCACTCGCATGCAACACCCACGTGAACTCTGCTCACAGGTTTATACCTCAGGGAACTGATTTTTCTTCCTGCATTGGGTATTCTTTCTCTCAGCACTGGTCACCCTCCGTTATTTGCTGTCACAGCGTTCCGCGCTGCAGAGCAGGAGGAGCTGGCAGCAGCCAGGCCAGCTGTCGTCAGGGCTCCCACCAGGGATGTGCATGGTCGGAGTGGCTTTTGCATCACGGAGCGGAGGAGCTCTGTTCAGGTCATACGGCAACAAAGCAGCAGATGATGACAACTCTGGGTATAGGGTGTGCTGCCCTATTCAATCTGAGGGGTCCATAGCTGAAGTACTGGTGTGACCAGTGACAGGGAAAACTAAGGAGTTCGTGGCTCTTGCACAAACAGAAACACAGCATCATTTCAAGGGTACTGCGGATTCAGTCTCCAGAAACAGCTCACCTGAATCCCCCCAGCACGAGCCCTCAGGCTGCACCCCACGAGAACCACAGAGCTCCTGATTAGCCCAGGTCCTGTCCGAATGAAGCTCATCCTGTAGGGTGGCAGCACCAGGGTGGGCACCAGTCCCATCCTACCCCTACAAACCCCAAGTTGTGCCAGTGTGTTTAAACGGGAATTTAAAAGGGAAGAGGAACATGCTGGAAGAGGTGCACGGGAGGCTGACAGCAGCTCCCACCAGAGAAGACCTCGACACTGAGCTGGCCCGGAACCTCCCTTCTAAGAAAGGAAAGCTGCCATTGCACTAAAGCCACTAGTAAGAGAAAGGAGATAAAACTGGAGGGGGGGCAAGGAGGACAACTACATTAACTGGAACAACGTGTTATGTTTTAAACATCAAAAACTTATGGCTCTACATGGCAAGTACCTGATGCACCAAAGGGGGAGAGGGGAAGCTGAAGCAATGGTTGAACAATGCACAAGGCAGTCTGCAGGGTCTGTTTTGTATTAAACCCATTTGGAGGCTGAGTTTGCTCCTTTGACAGCTGGCCACACTCGCTCAAAGAGAATAAGAAAGTTTTTGTTTTTTAAAAAAGATGTGTAATGGGTTTCTTATGTACTAGAAAAGAAAAGCTCTCTGAGCTGGATCACCTATTTTCTTGTCAAAAGACTTTGGACAAAACCTAATCATGAATAAAATGCCTCGTGATTTTTCAAAGAGCTTTTTTATTTGAAGTCAGCTTTTCTGAAATGGGAGGCAGAACCTGGGTAATGCGGAGCAGGGCAGGAGGCAGCTCACATGCCAAGTCTCGCACAGGCCTCCCCGGCCGCCCCAGCGCTGCCCGCAGGACCAGCCCCAAGCACTGGCCCTGAGCCCCAGCCCCATGGACTCGCGTCAGCTCCACAGTGGGGAACACGTTGTCCCTGCTCCAGGAGACGCATGGCCAGGCTGGCCAGCACCACCCACTGTCCCCCCTCTCAGCCACTTCCAGCATATGCCCCAGCAGCACCACAAGGGGCTCGTTCATCCCCTGCCACTGGATTTTACCTCCGGGGCAGCATGAGCATCAGTCCCACATGCAGAAATGGGGAAACGAATTGTGTCTGCCTGCCCTGGAGAAGCTGGCTGTGCGCAGAGCTGAGCTGCATCTGGGGACTGAGAGCAAAATTCACTTTCTGCTGATGATTTAAAGGCTGTCGTTAATTGTCCAGCCGTTGCTCCCACCTTGCTCCCCTCAGTCCTGCTGCAGCTCCCTCTGGACTCTGCAGCGCCCAGGGGGAATAAGGGGAAGCCTAAAGAGACCAGGGGATGCGACCTGCTTTCACCAACTCCCCGGGGCAAACACCTCACACTCTGAGCGACACGGGGCAGTAAGACTCTCACATTTCCTTCCATAAATCGAGGCAAACCTGAAAACTGTTTTCTGGCTGTTGGTTGTGGTTGTTCGTTTTGTTTTCCCTTGGCCCTTGACAGTTGTTTATGGCCAAGGAAGATTTTCAGCCCTTTGTCATGGACACCCTTCGGTAGAGAGGACCACTGGAATTTTAATTGTCCAAGAGCTCTAATAGGTGTAATAGCCTTGTGTGTTACATACGCATTAATTAAGTAACACCGCATTTAGCTCCAAATCATGCGGAAGGCGCGTGCTGTGTTTGCACAGACATAAATATCTTCACAGTTAGAGTGCAGACTAACAGCTTTGCTCTCTTTGCATTGCAGTATTTCCATCCTGGTGCAAACGGGAGCCTCAGAAAAGCTTCCCCCGGGTAGTCCCGGTTCACTGGGTAAGAGCTCAGCACTTCCATGTGTTCTCCCTGCACAGGGGCTTTCTGAAACGATATGGCTTGGAGGATCTGAGCCTTTGATGCCTGCGGTTTGAGCACAGGACAGGCCCTCTGCAGCAATCGCACGTTTCCAATTACCCCAGTGAACAAACTGCCCGGCACCCCGCTCAGAGGTCCCTCGTCACCCACATTTTTCAGCCCTGTGGTTTCACTGCAAACACCATCATTGCAGCAACCCCGAAGCTGCAAATACAGTGCAAATACAGGGAGACAAAAGGGTACAGCAAGGTGAATAGAATGTATTCTCATCTTGATCCACAGGGAACTGCTGCGCATCAGGTGAGGACGCAACATGCGGTCATCAGTGGAGATCGGCTTGGTTTAAACCCCGGTATTGCCGCTCTTGCTTTGCTGCTTTACTTCAGTGCAACCCGATTCTGAATCCAAGCGAGAAGTTGGACTCACACGTGTTGGTTGAGCCCCGGTGCACTGGCTGGACAAATATTTGGAAAAGTATTCGCTTTCACCAGGCAACATTATGCTCTGTGGATTAATTATACGGAATATGGTCCTGACTTGAGTTTGGACGATTAAAGCTGTGCTGGAATTCCAGAGGATTACTTAAATGTGCAGCATTAGTGAAGGTAAAACATCTTCAATATCCCTTTCCTGCAGCCTCCATTTCCTTTATAGAAATATGCAGATTAGTGCTAAGTATTAATCTGCCAAGGCTCCCGGAGCAGCGCTCCTTCCCCAAAGAGCGTGGTGAGGTTTTGGGAGAGGAGGGGGAGGGCTCTTCGAAAAGGAAATAAAGAGGGAGAGAAAATTCATACGTTTGTAAAACAATAACGAGAAATGAGCGACTTATCCCACATGTTTTAGTCTGGGAGAAAATAGCCTGGATGCAGGCAAAGTGAGTGCAATATATATGTGTAATTAAGAAATGCTTTCCTGAGATCTTCCTTAAAACATGTCTGAATACAGATCTCAAATTTACATAAATAACTTATGCCTTTCACTTTTTCCTTCTGGAAAACACATAACATTGCCTCTCGCTTTCTGATTTTCAGACCCTCCCCGGCTCGGGAGGAGGATTTGCCATATTACACTCTTCTTTCCAATTGTAATCAGCCTTAAATCTGAATAAAAGCAGCAAATGGCTGACTGGCACTCAGGGCTCCCCTCCCTCCCCCTGCCCCTCGTGGAAGCGGCAGCAGCAACAGCATTGAGTCAGACCGGGAAAGACACGACTGCAGCTCTCGGTTTTCATTAGTATTCACGGAGCATCCGACTCCAGAGAGGATTAATAGACTCTGATGCCTAATATCCTGGAGAACAATTAATTTGCCCACAGTTTTGTCATGGTTGAAAGTCAAATGCTGGAACAGATCGATGCACTGAGCTGCAAGTTGAACACTGCAACCTTCTGCTGGAGCTGAATTTTAATTTTTCCATCATCATTTCCCTCCATTCCCAGCATACCAGTTTTCTAATAGATCGAAAAGCCTCTTACCTTCTTCCATCACATGTTGGTCTTCATAACAAAAGTCCATGTTGATTGTTCAAATATTAGAGCCTTGTATTGCTCTCCATTATGGGATTAGAGATGTTCAAGGCCCCTTGTGTTCTGACCTTTTCCTGTCTCGTTTCTCTTTAGGTTGCATAAAAAATCTTAACCTATTGTAATTAAAATCAAAAGAGAGTGGAGGAATAAACCTTTTTTCCTAACAATTATCCAGTATTAAGGTTTCCATTTAGATAGAAGCGTTTGTGCAGAAATTAGGGCTGGTGTTTGTATGAGCCTGGTCAGTAGAGCTCTTGGAATGCCCAGCAGCACCGTGGCCATCCCCTGCAACCTCGCTGCAGCCAGAGCTGCTGCCCTGGGCTTGCACCAGCCCCGGGCTCAGCCTGCAGCTCGCCGCCCTCGTCCATCCCATCATCAGGCCAGTTTGTGAAGCCCACTACAGCCAGTGCACACAGGGGAAGATAATACATCAATAGACAGACTGAGATGGTTGTTGTGGGAAAGCAGTGCAAGCATCGGAAAGAATTACTGCTATTGGAAAGAAAAAAGCCACGGTTGGGAGTTGAGGCCCGATTCTGCTGAAGCACAGAAGCCAGATGTCTGCAGGGGTGAAGCACGGTACCTGGGGACAACCCTTGCTGCAGGGAGACTGCCACAGCAGCCCCGCAGCCCTCTCAGCCCTCCCTGCCAGGATGCTGTCATCTGCTCCCACAGCTTCGGGCAAAGGGGAGAGGTGATGCAGGGGACGTTGCAGAGATACTGGGAGCAGGTGGCTGGAGGCACTGCCCTGCTGTGCCCCAGTTCCCCCAGTGGAAATTAAAAAATGCTACCAGTGGCAGATTTAAGGACCAACACAACACAAGGCTGTGATCCTGGGAACGGACTGAGAACCACCAAACACTCACACCCACCATCATCGCAGCCTCGACTGGGCGTTCTGAGCAAACATCAACTGGGGACTGGATTTCCCAGTCTTGGCCTTTTGCTTTACTGGGAGTCAGCCACATCCGCCCTGATCTCTCCAGTCTCTGCAAATGGGGCAAATACTTGTAGCTGAAACCCTGAGGAGCGGGAGGCAGGAGAGCATCCTGTCCCAGACCCCTGGAGCCACGAGGCATTGCTGGGAAAACGCCTTCCCTGCCACGCTGGGCTGGGGGGCACATCCTGGCATCGCCCCCCACCACCACCACCCCGGCACTGCCCAAATAGAGCACGCTTTTTTCCAGGGAAAAAGGGGCCTGAACGGGTTAAGGCCAGAACTGTGTGACTCTCTCCAGGCTATTGTGCTGTTCCCTCAGTGTTTCTGGTGTCCAGGCTTTTGTGGTTTAATTACAGTCTGCTCCAAATGGTCTTAACCAACAGATCAATAGATCAGGAACATTAGAATTGTTAATTTGAATGGCTGATTTGAATTTAAGTGCAACTTCAGTTTAATCATTTTTAAAATGAAACAGTGTGTGAGGGCCCTCCTTCTTCTCCTCTACCAGCGAAGCAGCTCCATGCCCCGTAGGGATCACAGAACTCTCTGACATGCCCATTTCCCTTCAGTCAGGAGTTAAGCCCTATGAGCTGCTGGATCATGACAAAAGTGGGGGTTTTAGCAGCCTTTCCTACAAGCATGGTAATCCCAAATCCAACAGTGATTAACTTGGACTCAAAGCTCCACTGCAGAAATTAATTCTAAATCAGGGTCCTGGAGCCTTGTCTCACCGAACACTTTACAATGCTAATTGGCGATGACTATATGAGCAGGCATAATAACGTCCCGGTTGTCCCAGCTTCCCCAGTTCTGTCACAAATCCCGTGGGCTGCAGGGTTTGTCCCGCACAGCCTGGCCCGTGCTGCGGGGCAGCTGCCTGCAATCCCCGGAGCTGCCAGCCATGGGCTGCGGAAACTTGGGAAGCGTGGGGATTTCTGCAATCCGCCAGTGTCAGCTCCCACAGCTCTGACCAGGGGGTGGACTGGCCTCTGACTGACCAGTGGTGCTGGGCCCGTAGGTGCAGGAATGGTGGCATGTCCCAGCATCTGCAGAGACACCCTCGACAGGACCAAAATAACACAGAGGCACGTAAGAAAATTGGTAAAATAGAGTGTCTGGGGTATAATTTTTGCAGGTAAAGCTTCATAAAGATATTAGCAAACAAACCAAAACACAACGGATAGACCAATCCCCCGTAACAACCACAGACTGGGTCTGAATGCTCACTGCGCACGTGACCATTTCCATCGCACAGGTACACCCAGCTTTTGTTTTACTTAGCCACCATAAAGTGCCCAGTGGAAGTGATTATTTTCCAGTATCTTTGCTAACCAGTGGAATTCCCTGCCCCAAGATGCTCATCGGGCTGGGAGCTCTGTGCAGGTCAGGCAGGAGCAGGGGCACCAGAGGCCGATGACAGCACAAGCAGCTGCCATCAAAAGGGCAATAACGTATGTAGGACCATGGGTGCTGCCTGTGTCAGCTGCTGAATGCAAGGGAGCAGAACGGAGCTTGATGTTTTTGAGGGCATTCATGGAGAATCCTTTCAGTTCATGTCCCTTCCAAACACGGGACATGAGACCAGACAAACCTTGGTCCAATACAGCCTGGCAAAGACTGTGCTCCTATTTACTGCCGTGTGCCAGTCAGGTCAGAACAGCCGCGTAAGCTGGTATTTTTCCTGAAACACTCAATAGTTCCTTTACCCCCGCACAGCGAGTACACCAAAAGCTTTGTTTTCCTTTTGTCACACGCACAATTGCGATGCGGCCCTCCTGTCTAATTGCCATCGTTACTGAATAGAGCACTGACACTCAGAGCCTGAGCCCACAGGAAATGAGGGACGGGAAGGCGTTTCATTTCCACCTGTATTTCAGCCCTGGTTCAGCATCGATTCGAGCAGGAGAGTGCAGCTGTTCATCATGACACTGTTCAGATACAAAGTTGGTGCAGCTTTCAGAAGCAGGTTCCTGAGGCTTCCCCTCAGTCGTTTCAGAGTGACAAAACCTCAGACAAAAAAAAACTAAAGCAAATTTCCTGTGTGGTGCCTGGGAAAGCGCAGCTGCAACACCGGCTGCATCCTGTCCCCAGCACAGCAGCACAGGACGGGCAGGTTCTGATCCATCCTGTGCTGCACTTGCAGCTGTGGGGGGGAAAGAGCCGGCCTTCAAATCCCCCTGCCTTGCTGAATTCGCTGTGCTTGGAGTTGTGATTACCCGGAACAGCCCACCACTGACCCTTGCGGTACCAAAATCCATCCAAAGGCTCATCTCAAACGCTTGTTTTAAACGGTACTTCTGAGCTACCTCAAACATGTTTCAACTCCCTTTGAACGGTTCCCTTCATTGCCAGAAGCCCAGGGAGCAGCACGGTGAGACTCAAACACACTGCCCTGCTTCTGCAAAGAGAGGGCAGGAGGGCTGAGCTCCGTGCAGGCAGGA
>NW_010399795.1:0-352 GCF_000710305.1 Buceros rhinoceros silvestris
ATCTTTTGAGGTTTCGGCTGTGAATAGTTTTGATCTCTGCAGAGTCAATCCGCTAACGAAAAACGCAGTCTCGAGGTCTCGTGACTGGCCCTCGGCTGGCTAAGGCGAGGTGATTTGCTGTTCATCGTAGCACGCACAGTTCCGCGCTGCCTGGGAGCGGCCGGGAGGACACGATCCTTCAGCTGGAGAACAGGGAAACAGCCCCGCGCAGAACAGTCACCGGTGGCTCGCTGGCGGGGGGATGGTTATATCAAACAGGTTCCCCTCAGTGTCTGTCCCAGACCCACCATTCTTCCGAATATTCGTGAGGGAGTTGGACAGTGAATTAGGGGGAGGGTCCTCATGGGTTCAG
>NW_010399795.1:506-1986 GCF_000710305.1 Buceros rhinoceros silvestris
CTCACCGGTGAGCAATCGGAATGACTCCGGCAAACCTCCGCGGTAGCGTGAGGAAAGGTGCTGTTTAATGAGAATTGCAAAGCGTGACTCAGAATGGGAATAATTAGTGGAATTTTGATGGAGAAGAGCATGAAAAATATCATCACCCAGCCATGAGTTAATTCATCCTGTGATGCATCAACAGGAGTGTCCTCACTAAGAGCTGCAGTGACCGTTGTAGCCTTGCTCTGACACCGCACATAGAATGGGGGCCCAAAGAGCCTGAGAAGAGCGAACTGCTTGGAAAGGGACCGGAGGAGAGGAGGGAATCCTCGCCGGCCCTCGAGCCTGATTGAGGAGGAAAGACAGCGTGGTTTATTCGTGTGAAGGCTCCAGAGACTTGGTAGATCTTTGAAAACGTGCTGCAGAAGGAATGAATTTGTTATCCATGTCCGCTTTGGAGAAGGCAGCGAATCCTGAGTTACGGTTGCGGGTGGTGGGTCACGCTAGACCCCTCTAGCTGGGGCGTTTAAGCCCAGAAACAGCAACTAAAACACAAAGTCCCTGTTACTATAATACTCCAGGCAAAAAAATAGACCAAGATTTGCCAGTACCATTGTACACTCATTTGACTTCACGGAAAATCGCCACCACGACTGGTGGCTGTAAGAAAAGAGCTGTATAAACCCAGAGAGCTTGGAAGAGGGAAGGTGAAAAGGGCCAGAGGAGCTGTAAAAACACCGAAAATACTTGGGGTTTAATTCTAAGTGGGTTTGGTTCTTTGCTTTTACCTACAGTAGCCCTAAAAACAATTTTCTTAAAACTTAGTGTGTTTATTCCCACACCTAGCACTCACAAAACCTAAACCCGACCTCCAGCCTTAGCGCAGAGTCCCCCCATCGCAGCAGCGACCAGTGCCGCTGCGGGTGGGTTATCGTTACTAGCCTGGCAGCGCAGGACCTGGTGACTTAAACCCTGCCGTCGCAGGGGCTGCGGAGTTTGGGGGTTGGAGCGTTGTCTCATTGTTGCCACATCATCGTTCTGTTGTGGTTCTGTTGTGTTCAGAATCTCGTGAGGAGCGGTTGTCGAGGCAGGGAGCGTTTCGCCGTGTGCCCCCTTACCGTGTCCCCCTCCCCTGCTCTTACAAACCGTGGATGAAAAGAACCGGATTCTGTCGCGTTGCTGCCAAAACCGATTGGTCTCCTACACCGTAACGGTGACATTTTGCCTCCCTTAACGGTCCGAGAATAAATTATTGGTCTTTCCACTAAATCAGCGCCTGGGACTTTGGGTTTTCACAGAGGTGGCGAGCCCTCCAAATTTAGCGACAGCCCGTCTTAAGAGGGCCACGTTCCGGCTGCCTTCAGGCAAAAGGCCCAAGAAGGGAACTTTGTCATTTGACCAAGTCTTGGGGTTCCTCTGCCTCTCCGACACGCAGCCCGCGTATTTCCGAGAGGAGCTGAGTCCAGCCCGCGCTTCCTGCCGCAGCGGCTGCGATAAA
>NW_010399795.1:2306-4294 GCF_000710305.1 Buceros rhinoceros silvestris
CTCTTTTGTTATTTCCAGATAATAAAATTACCCAGTGGGAAGACCCCCGGCTGCAGAACCCGGCAATTACTGGTCCAGTAAGTACTGCTGCGGTTTATTGCCATTCAGTGCCGTGACCGACGTCCGTCTGGTGTAGGCGGGAGCGGCACAGGGCAGCAGGTCACGCCTGTTGTCCAGCACCTCCACCCGGCGCTGCCTTTTCCTGACGGAAACAGTCCCGACGGCGTTTGCTGCCGTCGTGGGGATGACGACGCTCCCGTTCGAAAGCAGCAGAGCGAAAGCTCGAGCTTCTGACATCCAGACAGATGGATTGGGAGAGGAAAGAGCGTTTAAAATTAATTACATCTCAAATAACCGAAGTGTTACATTTTCTTCAGAACATTTTCTTTCTCCACCCTTGCCGAAACGCCGGCTCTGAATCGCAGCGTGATGCTTGAGATGCTAATGCACAAACTCGGGGTGGTTATTTTCCCAGAAAAGATGAGTGAGAAAAACCATCGGGGAAATTCTGGTTTGAGATAATAAGGATCGTGGTGATCCCGTTAAGTAAATAACAGTTACTTGTGTGTTTGGTTTGGGGTTTTTTTTAAAGAGAAAACAAAATTAAATCCACGTTACAGCCATACAGGCGTTAAGGATTCATCTTAATAGTGGTTTTGGTGCCATGTCAAAACCAAAGAACCGCTGAAATTTCATTTCCCGTTGCATTTAAGCAACAGAAACGCGTTGAAAGATTATTTACTGGCTGTAGTTAAGTCATCTTATCATCAGAGTAAAATGATTTAGTTTAATTAAAAAAAAAAAAAAGTCATGTGTCATCATCCAAAAGAGAAAACCGAGGTGGAGTTGTGCTGGGCAGCGAGTGACGTTCTGATCGGCAGCAAACGGGACAGCTCTAGCTTGGTGTCACCCCGTGCTGGCCGGGATGCCACCATAGCAGGAGGGAGCAGCGCAGGGTTCCCTGGAGGTGGCTGTCAGACCTCGGCGTGCCAGAGCTCCTGAGAACCGCTGAGCCTGGGTTTGGGCAGCCTGGAGCCGTCCCGAGCCTCCTCCCAGGTCTCGGGACGTCCCCGTCTCTATCTCAGAGACCTGTGGCGTGGTTAAGGGCGGGGCCAGAAACCACTTCCCAGCTCTGCCGCTCCGTGTAATTCCACCAACCTGCACTTACCTTTTGCGCCTCCCTTCTCAAATTGTCCTGTCACGCCGCTGTCACTCAGGACGGTGGGCGATTCACCGGCAGCTGCCCTGAGTCCTCAGCACCGCCACTTTGTCCTGGGCTGGCGCGAGGCGTTTCTAAAACGCCGTGTCCTCTGGGCTGCTCGTTATTTCCTCACAATCACGGGGACGGCAGCAACACGGTCCGGACTTTTTTGCCTGTGTTAAGAACCTGGTTTGCTCTTCTCTGCTCCTAACAGGGTAAGTAGTCGCTAAACAGGACTGGGCTGAACGGTTTTTGCACCTTTTAACACCGATTCCACACGCGAACGGGGCAGGTTTTGGCTGCTGTCCCTCCGTCGGGCACGGAGGGGCTTACGAGATGAGCCTGCGGCGTAGGGATGTCGGCCGGTTCTCTGTGGTTTAACTCGAGGTGCTGCCTCGCTGGAATAACGCGTCTTTCTGATTCTCTCTTGGATAGGCCGTTCCGTACTCCAGGGAGTTCAAACAGAAATACGACTATTTCCGGAAGAAGTTAAAGAAACCAGTGAGTAGAACGAGGCCGTGGTGTGTTGGAACCGTTGAGTCCCATCTGGGGGGAGCTGCCGGCCCGGGTGTGGCCACAGAACCGTGGCCACCCTCTGTAACACACTCGCCAGATTTTCTTGATGGTGCTGCTCCCGAAGGGGTTAAGTAGGAACCAAAAAAAATGAAGGGCGGTTTGAACGGGATCGATTTCTCCACAAAAACCTTGAAGACTCCCATTTCTCTTCGAGCAGAGGCGAAGCAGCGAGGCCGTAGCAGCGATGGGCTCCTTCCCGTGGCGGCCGCCG
>NW_010399795.1:4383-5313 GCF_000710305.1 Buceros rhinoceros silvestris
GGCGGCCGCGTCTGCCTGCTGCGTTAGTTCACGAGCCTTTAGGCTGGGCACAGCCTTGAGGAGCCTCCGCTGCTCCTTCGCCGGCAGCAGAGCTCTGTGAGCCGCTGCGCCGCGCCTCACCTGGCTCACCCTACGCCACCGCCGCGAGGGCACCGGCCAACAAAAGGAAGGGGATGCCTGAGGGGTTTTACTAGATCGGTAGTTTAGTCATTACTAGCGGTCAGTAACTTGCCTGAAGACTTATTTCTTGAGACTAACAAGTACAACGTGATCTTCTTTCACGTAGGCTGATATACCCAACAGATTTGAGATGAAACTACACAGAAATAATATTTTTGAGGAATCCTACAGAAGAATCATGTCCGTGAAGAGACCTGATGTGCTAAAAGCCAGGCTCTGGATTGAATTCGAGTCAGAAAAAGGACTGGACTATGGAGGTGTGGCCAGAGAGTGGTTTTTCCTCTTGTCCAAGGAGATGTTTAACCCTTATTACGGTCTCTTTGAATATTCAGCAACGTAAGTGTCCATTAACATATCCGCATCCCTAAGAGACACGCGTTAGATCTTGCACAAGAGGCAAAGTGCCGCTCCGTGGCGTAGGAGCCCCCTGCTTGTCCAAGAACCCTTCCGACGGGCTCTGCAAACTCATCCCGCGTTTCATTACCCAGACAACAGGCAGCGTTGCCTTGCGGGCTAATACAAAAGAAGCGAGGTTGGGCAAAAGGCTCTTTTTGTGCCCACCCCTCCCCTCGTACAGCTCCGGCCGCCGGCCGAGCTGACTCCTAAAGCAGCCGCTCCGTTGCGTGCCGGTAGATTTTAGCGCTGGGTTCGTCCAGCGTTAACCTCTTGCAGCAAGCCGTGAGCGCAAGCCTTCTCCCCGCCACGCCCCGCTGCCGTCGGGCCGGATCTTCGGTCCAGGCAGAACTTTCG
>NW_010399795.1:5348-7295 GCF_000710305.1 Buceros rhinoceros silvestris
TCTCCCCGCCACGCCCCGCTGCCGTCGGGACGGATCTTCCGTCCAGGCAGAACTTCCGATGGCTTTGTGGCGAGCTCCGGATGCCTGGTCCCCCCCGAGCAGGGGCTCAGTTCCCTTTGTCAGGGGATCACTGCGGTCGGAGCTGGCAGCGTGGACCGCGTCAGCCACTCGCAAACCGTCAGGCCCTAAATTGCAGAACCCAGCAGGACACGGCCCTCGGCTCACGCCGCTTAGGAACGTAACTGAATATCTGGTTATTTACAGGCTTGGTTATTGAGATCTTTTTTCTTTTTCTTTCCCCCAAAAAGGGACAACTACACACTTCAGATTAATCCTAATTCAGGTCTTTGTAACGAGGATCATCTGTCGTACTTCACGTTCATCGGTCGGGTGGCTGGTCTGGCTGTGTATCACGGCAAGCTCTTGGACGGTGAGTTCTGAGCTGCTGCTCCCGGCTTTGATCAAATGAAACAAATCGCTAAGTCCTGCGCTTTAGAGCGGAGGATTTCTGCGGACAGAGTCTGAGTGGCAGTAACGGGCTGTTGCTGTTGGAAATGGCGTTCCTGATGTGAGCGACGATTGCCCAGTCACCGGGCCGTGCTCGACAGCCCTCGCAGCCTGTTCTGCTCCTTTCTCCCCTCCTGTGAGAACAGAACCGGCGCTGCTAAACAATCGCTGTCCCTGAAGGAAAATGTCATCAGCCGTTTCCATGCAAACCCGCAGCCAAAGCAGTCGTGGGGGCATCAGCTGCCGCATGTTGTGATCTGTGTAATTATTCCTGAGCGCTTTAACGAGCAGTAGGATTCCTGCCAAGCTTCCAGGCCCCACAGCAGGCGCACAAGTCGCGTCCTACCCTGAGCAGCAGTAGTGCAGCACTGGAGCAGAGGGAGCTCACCAGCCTGTGTCCCTGGCATCTCCTCCGAGAGAAGATGGGCTGGAGTCCCCAGAGCTCCGTTCCCCCGCTCCTGGGTCTCTCTGCCATTCACCTGACGGTGATCAGTGGCATATGGTGATTAAGGGCGTAACCAAATGGTAACTGGAAAATGGGACTTTCTGTGCCTAAATGAGGGACGAGCTGCGCTCGCTGCAGCTGGTCCGGCGCTGTTACTCCCGCAGGGCCCTTTCCTGCCGGCACATCGCGGTTCTCCGTCGTGTCTTTACGTGCGGTGAACACGCAGAACGGTGGAGGTAACACTCCCGTCTCTCTTCCAGGCTTCTTCATCAGACCCTTTTACAAGATGATGCTGGGGAAACCAATCACTCTGAAAGACATGGAGTCAGTGGTAAGAACATCGACCCCCTGCCAGCATCCGCGGTGCCCTGGGCTTTGCCTCTGGGGAGATGTGTCAGAGCTAGCACTCCCGCTGAACTGCGCGGGGCGGCGAAAACCGCCGGCCGTAGCTGCAGCAGCTTCGGGAGGATGCGCGCGTCCTTCAGAGCAGCGCTCCCCGCTTGGGCAGAGGTTTAGTGCACCGGTGGCGAGGTGGACAAGGGGGCAGAGGCAGCAACCGGCCAGGGAGAAACACCACACAAGTGCTAGCGACCCTTCCCGGCTTCCCGCGGGGGCAGGGGGCAGCACCCGCGAGCCCTGCAGCGTCCTGGGCGGGCTGCTCCGGGAGAGGGGGGGCTGTACTTGTTGTCGCTTCCTTTTCTTGGCTCACTCTTTAATTATGAGCCTAATGAATGACGAAGATAGAACCCTTCTGGGAAATCAGAGGGGCCTTTTATTCTGCGTTCAAGGCGCGGAGTAACACCCCAGTTGGTTATTGCAGGATAAACTATCGATGTCGTGAGGTGGTACGCAACCTGTGTTGAAAAGCGTGTTCCGTTTTATCCAGGAGACATTAAGAAAAGTTAAATCGATCTAAAAATACAGCATCTAAGAAAAACACTGGTCAGTAAAGTAAGGCAGCGTGGAGCGTGTTGAGCGAGGGCTCGTCTTGGGGG
>NW_010399795.1:7438-8472 GCF_000710305.1 Buceros rhinoceros silvestris
AATTCAGAGTTAAACTAGACCCTCGACGCTGTCATTTTCAAACCTGGTTTAATTACCACCTGCTGTAGGATAGCGAATACTACAACTCGCTGAAGTGGATCCTGGAAAATGACCCTACGGAGCTGGACCTCATGTTCTGCATAGATGAGGAGAACTTCGGACAGGTTCGTAAAGGTTCTGCCAGCGGCGCCCATGCCCCTCTCACGGGAGTTACTGCCTTGAGCCTGTGGGCTGGGAGGGTGAGGAGTAGTGACAGGGGGACACGGTGAGCAGTAGGACACCGGTGGAGCGCGGCGTTTACAGGGCTCTAACACGGGCACGTGGTGAAGCAGAGGAAGCGCCTGCTTTTGAAGGGTCATCCGCAGCCCGCGGAGAACTTCCTCCGTGACAGATGAGACCGCGAGACGCGTTTTTGGCAGTTGAGAAGTAGGTGGGAAGGTAACTCATGGGGCAAAGTGGCCACTCGTTTCATGAGCAGAGCTGTACCCAGCCTGTGGTGCAGTTTGTCTGGCATTTCCAGTCGGTGGTAACTGGAGTCTCCGTAAAGACAAACGCCAGAGATCCGCAGCGGCTTCCAGAGGGAAAGCACGTGGCTGCCAATCAATGTCTCGACCACAAGCGTAGGTGTTAACCTCACTCTGAGGACTTAAAGGCAAATAAGGTTATTTAGGGCACTTGGCGCTCGCTCGCCTGCCACAGCTGCGGTGGTTTATTCTTTCTTTACGGCGCCGAACCATTTCCTAACGCCACCCAGGGACTAACGCTTTCTGGGTTGGTAGCATCGGGGCTCTACGGGAGGCTCCTTGGCCCCGCTGTGGGTTCTAGTGAACTGTCAGGAACTTGGTTTGTCGCTCTCGTAGTCCGCGGTGACCCCCGCCGCAGCAAATCTGCGCGTAACCGTTTCGAGGATCTGGGTTCCCCCTTCACCTTTTTACGACCCGGTTTCTCTGGGGATTTTAAGTAATCATTTTTTCCCGAGCATTTTGAAAGTGACGGCGGCATTTTTCTCCCCTTGTTAAGTGTTACATATACGT
>NW_010399795.1:8574-9171 GCF_000710305.1 Buceros rhinoceros silvestris
TTTACCCAAATGACCCTGCAGACGCTAATTGTAAAGCGCTGCTCGAGGCGGTTGGATTTTGTGAGAAATGCGTCCTGGAGTAACATCAAGTTTTGTTTTCTGGTTTTTTTCTTGGAAAATACAGACATATCAAGTCGACCTGAAGCCAAATGGGTCAGAAATCATGGTAACAAATGAAAACAAACGGGAATACATCGAGTACGTATAGAGCTGCGCGTGTGGGTCTTTGCTGAGGGTCAGAGCGCACGGGGCGCCGCTCTGCGGTTCCGGACTTGGCGCTGCACGAGGCCCCCAGCGAGCCTGAGAAAGGACAATGTTCCTGTTAGCGCTGTCGACGCCTCATCCCTAGAGAGTCGGAGGTTTACCCTTTGCCGTCCCGCGCACCGCACTAGCGAGGGCAGTCCGTGGCGGAGCGGCAGCCGTTCGCTGTCTCTGCGTTTATGGGCAGGCTGATGTGCGTAATGCCCTCACCTTTGGGACCTTGGGCTTGGGAACGGCCGGGTGCCCGGAGCTCTGGAGGAGTAAGATGCCAGCTCAGTTTGGTACCAACAGGAGAGGCATCGCCCGAGCCTGTACTTTGAACGCTCCGGAAAAGGC
>NW_010399796.1:0-380 GCF_000710305.1 Buceros rhinoceros silvestris
CACCTCCTTGTCACCTGCTGTCACCCACCCCTGGCGACATCCTTGTCTTCTTCACTGGCCAGGTGTGTTCCCCTGTCACCTCTTGTCACCTCTTGTCACCTCCCTGTCACCCTCTGTCACCTCCCTGTCACCTCCCTGTCACCCCTGTCACCTCCTGTCACCTCCTGTCACCTTCTGTCCCCTCCCTGTCCCCTCCCTGTCACCCACCCCCGTCACCCATCCCCTGTCCCCTCCCTGTCAGCTCCCTGTCAGCTCCCTGTCACCTCCTGTCACCCCCTGTCACCTCCCTTCACCTCCCTGTCACCCCGTCACCTCCTGTCCCCTCCTTGTCTTCCCCTTGTCCCCTCCCTGTCACCCCCTGTCCCCTCCCCCTCAACTCC
>NW_010399797.1:0-761 GCF_000710305.1 Buceros rhinoceros silvestris
GGTCGCTCTGCGCAGCTCTCAGCCAGCCTGGCCCTCATCTCGCTCTGGGTGCGAGGGCCTCCCTACCCTCCAAGCGAGCTACAGTGACTCCAGAACGCATCCCCAGGGAAGATTAAACGGAGAGATGACGAGAGGAGAAGCCCGGACGGGGATGCGCGGGCAGGGTGCGGTGTTTCCTGCGGCCCGGAGCGGACAGGGCAAGGAGCAAGCCGTACGGAGCATCCCTATCACCCTCGGCCAGGGCTGCAACCTCCTTCTCCAGGGAGCTCGCGTTTGGCCGCGAAAGGAGCGGAGAAGCCAAGGGCTGGAGCGTCACAGGCGATGAGTGCCTGCTGCCTTTCCCAGGAGAGGAACGGGCACTCCCAGGAGGAGGGTGGGGGGACAGGACTCTCGTCCCAGGGCAGTCCTCAGCCGTCCTCTAACTAGCACGGTTGAGGTCAGGCAGCTTCCCTCGTGGGCTCCCGCCCTCGCAGCTCCGTGCCCCACTCGTGAGTGCTGCCTGCTCGCTTTCACACACACCCACTCACACACACACCGTATTCATGAGTCGCCCACCGTGGAAATGGGGACCTCGCTACTCCGGTGCGTCCAGACCTATTGGCTCAGGTCTGGTTTCTTCAGAAGCAGGCCGGTAATGGAGCTCTGCTGCGCGGAAGGCAGAGCGTGGGAGACCTGTGCCTGGCAGCGCTGCCTCCCCGGTACTCCCCGCCAGACCGCGCACCCAGGGCTTGCCTGCCCCTCGGAGAAGAAATACCCCTGCA
>NW_010399798.1:0-237 GCF_000710305.1 Buceros rhinoceros silvestris
GCCTGGCTAAGACTATCTTTTGGTGCATAGGAAAGGGCAGCCAAACCATTAGGAAACTGAATATGGGTGAGTACACTATTGAAGACAGAGAGAAATTTTGCTGCTTTTAATTTCTTTCATACAGAGCTTGGTTCTAATGGCTATCATATATCAGATCTCAGTGCTGCGCAAATCCATCAGCAGAAGACTCGGCTTATTATTATGGGCAGGTATATATATAACTTATATATATATATA
>NW_010399799.1:0-453 GCF_000710305.1 Buceros rhinoceros silvestris
CGGTCCCACCCAGCTGGGCCCCTCCCCCATGGGATCCAGAGCACAATCTGGGGACAATTGGGGCTGTTTTGGGGACTGTTGGGGACACTGGGGTCAACTGGGGCCAGATGGGTGACACTTTGGGGTCATGTGGGGACACTTGGGGGTCATCTGGGGACAGTGGTGGCTGATTCGGGGACACCTGGAGCCTGTTGGGGACAGCTGGGGACATCCAGAGACAGTCTGGGGACACTTGGGGATGGTTTGGGGACACTTGAAGATGGCCAAGGCAGGTTGGGGACCCCTGGGGACAGTTTGAGGAGCACAGGGGACATCTGGAGAGGTCCAGGGACAGTCTGGGGACAGTTTGGGGATACTCGGGGATGGTTTGGGGACACTAGAGGATGCTTTGGGACCAACTGGGGCCAGTTTAGGGGCTGGTTGGGGGCTGGTGGCCCTTGGGGACAGTGGGGG
>NW_010399800.1:0-2020 GCF_000710305.1 Buceros rhinoceros silvestris
CTGGCCTGGCCCGTCCCTCCCCGCTGCCCTCGGGTCTGCGGCAAAATCCGACCAATGCGAGGCTGCGTTCGGCGCTACCGCCCCGCCCCGGCGCCACTCCCTGCCCGCCCAGCCCCAATTGTGCTTTGGCCGCTTCACGTGTGCGTTTTAATTTCTAGTTATTAGCATTCGCCTGCATAAAGAGGTTCCTCGGGTACACTTAGGTAATCCGACAGCCTTTTCCTCTTCGACCTGCAGCCTCTCTCTGTTACAAAGTTCTTCTACATGTCGCTTGACAGAAGAAGGGAACCCTCAAGCCGCCTGAGAAGAGTGTTTTTTCCTTGCATAGATGAAAATGTAATCAATTTTGTGTTGTTTTGTTTGGGTGTATGGGTTGTTTGTTTGTTTTTGTCACTGCACAAGAACAGGCAAACACAGATATCTGTCATACTTTTGCTATCAAGCATATTTTCTACTGTTGGAAAAAAAAAAAAAAGCTGAAAGCCTGAAGGATTTTTCTAACAGGGCAGATAGTAAGGAAAAAGCACAAGTCACACGGCCGTGGTCTGGGAATGCTTCCTGCTGGGGAACCAGGAGTCCCATTCTTGCTCAGCACCTCAAGGGAAACAAAAGACTATTCCAATAATCTCACACTAATCTTCAGATTATCTCCTTGCTAAACATGTACCAAATAGGATATAAATGCTACACTTATCTTTAACCTTTCACAACAAAATGCAGATTCTATCATTACTCATTTTTCTGCCTGAAACTTGACTTGCTCAAAGTAAGAAACTTTACCCCCGATATAGATATGGAGAAACTAATTTATACTGAGATTAAACACAATTTAAAGAGAAAAAAAAAGTGTTTGGGGTACTTGGTGGTTTGTTTGGCTTTTTTTTAACAGGATAGATTTTTCACAAATTTCTAGCGATTACAGCAATAATAAACTGTCATATTAATTTTTTCACTATATTGAAATACACAGAAATAAATCTTCAATAAATTTGAAGATTAGAATTTACTGAAGAACTTTTCAGAGATTTTGTTTTGATGTGGTTTCTGTTTCAATTCGCATTTTGACTTCATATTCTGAAAACTCATAAAAATTCTTCACTGTCATAATTTTATGTAACATCTTTAGAAAACAAATGTAAATGTGCTTCAGTAGCAAACACCACACACACATGGCCCATATCTGTCTTATTTATTAATCATAACCTCTCACACATTCTTAGGGTAAGCAATTTGCCCAGTTCATTCCCTTTACTGACCCTCCCTCAGCCCCTGGAGAGTGAAATAGATGCAAAAAGGAGATTATTCTTTCAGAAGATATAAGTTATATAGAGAAATTTATATTACATTTTCCAAACACAGAAACACAATGCAGCAGGGTTTTTTCTTGAATACTTGTTACCTTTTAGCACTTTTTTCTTTCTCTTCTTTTGTGAAATTATGTAAATTCATTGAGAGACTCTATTTTGTAATTCAGACAACTATCTGTTTCATAATTGTGACTACAGCATTTAGGGAAGTGTCGTCATAGTCCTTTTGATTTTCTTTTTTCCCTTGCTATGTGGCCCTCTTGGCAGAAGTGCTTAGTCACCTTCTCACAAACACCACCAGCCAGCTTTCTGTTCGATTCCTACATTGAAACTAGAGTCTTCTACAACCGATAGAGCCATTAGCATGTGGATCTGCCACATCACTCAAGCCTCACAGATTCACAAAACAAAAGGATTTAGCAGCTCCAAAACCCAAACTGGAATGTTAAGACATCCATCAGATGGACTGATGGATGAATGAATCAGTTATGGAAAGATACCTGAAGAAGGGGAAAGGGTACAACACCCACCGCCCCTTTGCAACAGCACACACCTGGAGGAGCCTCATGGAGGCTCTCAGGGAAGATCTGGGAGTTCTGCTTTGCATTTCTAGGGGACATGGGTGAAGGTGGTTCTGCTATATAGCATAGTAGTGGAGCTCTGCATCTATACTGGTACAGTGTGGCGAGTTAGTGGGAACTTTAAACCGCTCT
>NW_010399800.1:2123-4231 GCF_000710305.1 Buceros rhinoceros silvestris
AATGCCTGATAAATAGTGACCCTTAAATGTTATTTCTAATGTGAATGTGTTTAAAAAAGAACAACACCCTTACAAAAATCAAGCCAAACCTCTCAAAACTCTTGAGGATACAGAGTATCAGTATTTGGAAACGTTCTTAAAATACAAATATACAAGTGTTCGTAAAGTACAATGTATTTTGAAATATCTTTAACGTGCTTTATCTCCATTCATTCCAGGGTCATCAAGCTAGCTAAATTCTATAGGGATAAATTAAGAACTTCCTATTTGGGTGAAGTCTAAATATCCCAGATGTTACAGATATCTGAAAATGTGTAATAACTGCATTTATGGAGGCACATACACGTATAATAATTGCTGTTCAGTCTTCATAGCATGTAATCAGTATGGATGACTTCGCATTAGACTGGCTGTTCGGCATATTTCTGCATAGACTGCACTCGTGCTGCTGTAAGGTAAGCTCAAACTCTGCACACACCTGCCTAAACAACCAGTGAAACAGCAAGGACCACCTTGGCAATACTGCTGACTGCTACAGTTTTCAGATGTTGGATGCAGAAGTGAGGTGACAAGGTCCATATGGGGAAACTTGAGACATATTGGCCTAGACTGAGATCACCAAAGTAGCCTGAGTGACACATGTTGGCAACTCCCCCATTTCCTTTCATGTGTGTGTAGTTACTTCTACAAGACTTTTAAAATCATCTCACCTGGAAGTGGACTAGTCCACATCCATGATAATGACCTTCATTTTTTTTCTGGACATTTTCCTTTTCCCTAAAAGAAAACAACCTGGGAAGATCAAAACTGGCACAATTAAGAAAATAAAATCCAATTTCAACAACCAGCAACATAATCTACTTAGGTGAAAGAAAAAAAAGAGAAGAAATAAACTTTCTTAATGTTTTATTTCACTATATAACTAACTCAACACTTGCTAGTATGGTTCTTTGCTTAGAAGTCCCATAATCTCAGTGTGACGGTGATTTTGACAATGAGCTGGAAACTGCAGCAAAGCATACAGAAATTCTCAAATGCTATTTACCGCTGCATTGATGCAGTGGGGATCTTACCTACTTTTCATGGACTATCAGTAGTCTGAATTAATTCTGCAAACATTCAGGTCTCCGCTCACTGAATCAGCATCTGAACACACAGAAAATTTTCCATTCGATTTTTGTCTGTTCCTGAAGGGCTGTGTCCCAGACACCCTCCTTACTCCCTTTACTGTCATGCTTCTTACATCATGCATTAAGCTCTGCATTCACCTATACATTACAGCATTGGCACATTGTGCTAAAATCTGTGGAGGAATACTGGAAGTTTATTGAAAATTTGTTTGTGTGCCCTCTGAAACAATTTCTTCCTTACTAATGGCCCAGCAGATCGAAGGTCTTACAGGCCAGCATTTTGGTAAAGCTTTACAGGTCCCTCCTCATGGATCAGTGCTGTGCTTACCATAACAAACAAAAAAACCACAGCTGTACAGAGGATGGGGATGCTCATAACTATCTCAAATATTCATGATACGGGGCAGGCATGTAAGGAAATGTTGGAAGGTCTTCAGAAATGTACAGTGATGGGTCAGGATAAAGGGTAAAGAGAGCAGCAAAAAGGATATACAAGAGATTTGAGCAGCTTTTTTAATGTCTTGAATACATTTAATTTCCGCATGTGAGTCAGAACAGGTGACACAGAGCAGCATAGCCCAGTCTTTGCTGATGTATGAAGATGGGTTCATAAGATCGATAACACATTTTCCTCCTAGTTTTATGCTAGCAACTTGTCATAGTGCTTGGTGGTAAAACAGCCTGAAAGACAGGGAATCTGTCCTGAACCAGAGCCCTGCACTAACACTGCCTGGAAGCTAAATAATCAGAGAACGAACTATTTGTTTACAATTAATTGATGGCAAGAAAAAAAAACAACCACCACATCTAAACACTGATGTGCTGCAGCAAAGATTAGTGCAAGAACTTAAGGAAGGGAATGCATTTTCATTTTAAGGCAAGAGTGATTTCACTCACTTATCGTAACTCACACTCTCAAAAGACCAAGTTTGCAAGTGGGCAGGCCGGTATTGCTTGCAGGGACAGGCAAGAGCAGGA
>NW_010399800.1:4369-9510 GCF_000710305.1 Buceros rhinoceros silvestris
AGGGAGGGGGAGGTGTTAGTAACAATGCGCTCCTCTTTGAATAGCCTCTTGTGCAGTTTAGAAGCTAACAGCATTTGTGTTCTTCTGTCTCTCCAGCCTCTAAGACTTATGTGACCATTAGCATTTACTTACCAACTGTTGTCTCCATCGCTGAACGCCTTATTGGTCCAGGACTGATAATTATCTTCCTCCCATCTTCTCTCAATTGCTTTAGTTGATACTGTCCCTTGCTTTATGCTCTGCTTTGTTTTCACAGCCTGGGTGTCCCAGACAAGTTGCAGGTAGATATTTTGGGATCCTTACTACCCGTTTTCTAGGTGCAAGAGACCATCCATACTTGCAACTATTCTGCTCTTTTTTCTGGTGCTTGCATATACTACAGAGTATATATATGCAGTTCTGGGAACATATGGGTTTTCACGGCTTTTGGACAAATATGATTTTTTCCCTATCTATTTCTGTTACTAATGCTATATGAGTAGTACTCATCAGAGCTGTAAAAGCCACCACCCTTTTCTGAGAGAGTTTAATGCTTCAGAATTTAGCACTTACAAAACAGTGAAGTGTTCACCAAAAGTCAGGAGGATGTCCTTTGTAGCACTGCAGTTCTGTACTGTCACCTAGGACATTAGGACATTCCTGCAGCAAGGGAATGAGAGTTTTCAGTCAGTCTGCAAGCTGGGTGATTAGGGGCCTTTGCCACAATGCCGTCCTATAAACAATAAAACTGTTCCTGGGTAAGGGAGATCAAAGAAGCTAGAAAAGTCCCTGCTCCTGAACTTCACATTACAAAGAACTTTATGAGCTGACAAGCGGTACCTGCTACAGCTCTTTGTGGTCTCTACTGTGTTATAGTTACCTAACTTTTTAGAAGGTGTAGAAATGCGTATTGGACCCAACTTTAGAACTAGAGCAACACATCTTTTATAATATGCAGAACACTGTAATAACCCCATCGTATAGTTAGAAGGAGTCTGTCTCAAAGCTAAGGTGTCACATGGAGCTCACAGTTTTCATCTACCAGCTGTTTTTAATCACATTTGGGTTGTGTTGGTTTATGTATTATATTCCTTGAATAGGACTACTGGTCATTTTTACTTCAGAAACCACTTTACTGAAAATAGAGCTTTCCCATTTGACTATTGCTTCATAGTGTTACAGAAGTAAATTAACTGCATTCTTCTCTCTGAGTAGTCTAACTTAGCATTAGTAGCTTATCGCTAACAGCTAAAGCAGTTGAAGCCTTAGGACACAAAAGATGACCAAGAGTAAACTTTTTGATAAAAATAATACTGCAAACCCAGAACTAGCTGAATCCAGCAGATAGGAGCAGAACAAAAAAGGACCAAGAAAACAATTTCAAGAGAATATGGTAACTTCAGAAGGCCAGCCCAGCAACACTAAAAACTGGTAAGAAATCAAGAGACCACTGACCAGAATTAAGAGATTGGACTTGGGAATCAAGCGTTGGGTAAAACGGGTATAATTGAGGGGTGCAGTTTGGTGTAGGGGCCTTTATCCGGAAGCATCCAGCTTGAGCTGTAGCCTGAGAACTAATAAAAGAGGAATTGGAAAACTTTACTCAGACTTTGCGTTAATCAGCAGGATCCCGGGGTCACATTCTGTTATGGTGGCCAGCATAATGACAGTAGCTGACAAACCGTGCTTCCTAAAGCTCACCTGTATATAACATGAAAACTTTCATACCGTTGTGACAGTGATGAGGAATGCTGAGGCTGGCTGAGCCCAGACATCACTGTTTGCGATTACTGAAGACTGTAACCAACAGGCAATTCACCGGTGAAGCAGCCATGAATAGGGATTTGCAAATGAAAAGAACACGCTGAGATGTTTAGGATTTGGCTTTACATACCGGCTTGCATGAAAACCACTCTATCACCTTTAGGAGGTTTTTACATTACAATAGCTAATTCAAATGAAAACCTGATTTTTTTTTTTCCTTTTTATATGGATGTATCTGTTCAGAGTTTTTCAGAAAAGAATGAGTGTCAGGTAGGACTTATTCAGATATTTTTGTTCTAGAAAGATGCTTTCCTCAGACCTTCTTTTATATGTTTCCGATGAAAGGAAGCATTTCACCAGGACCTCAGTGGTTATGCTTTATCTTATCCATTGAACTGATATGAAATAGATTCTTCCAAGCAGTGATGAGAGTCAGATCACACCAACAGTGCCAGATCAGTCATGGAGGATGGCTAAACAGACTGCAAGAGACTTAGCCGAATATCTTACTGAGCATCTAAAAATCAACTTCAAAAGCACGTTAGGTGATTACCAACAGCCACAAGAGCAAAGGGTGAGCAGTTTGAAGCCAGTCCTCAGCTAGTCAGCATGCTGGTCATCCTCTCAGCCAGCTTCTACGTAGCAGCATTCATTTGCTCAGACTTTCCTGGAAAAGGCACAGAAATGTTGCTGGACTTGCCGGTACCAGAGGAACTTGCATTTTTATTTTCACTTTGGGTTTAAAAATCTTGTACTAAGTCACCTGTGTGTGGCTTAGACTAGTGAACTCTTACATCAAATAAACTGCGTATAGTAAATGCAGGTTTATTTCTAAATCATCATGCATTCGGCTTTTGTTAGAAAAGGTATTAGCAAATATCTTCCAGGATCTATTCTGAATCTGACAAGTGATAATAATTTTTTTCCTGAATTTTATAGCAAATGGTATATGTCTTTCAATTCCTTAGGCAGCTTATCTTTGCTCAAAAATCCCAGCTTAATTAAATATTCTTTATACCGGTTCTTATTCAAACCTTAGGAAAGAATTTACACACACACACCCCTACATCTGATTTGGGATCTTTGTTACTGCTCTTTTATAGTTATGTGAATCAACATCATATGTAAACTGATAGGATTCCAGATAGAGTTTATCATTTGTGTAAGGAGGGAAGAGCAAAGCCCACGATATAAGCTACAGCCTAACCCTGTTCCCCATATCACCACCACAGCCATCTGCAGCTGTATTTTTTACAGAGGAAAATAATGACAGAGATTAAGGCAAATAAAATCTGTTTCTCTGTTTCACTCTTTGAAAACTACTTCTTGAACATGCAAAAAGCATCATTTTTGACCCAAAATTCTGCTGAAGATTCATTATTCTGTTTACGTTTATAAGATACTAAATATCTACTACAAGATATCTAAAAAGCTATTTTACTTAATTATTAATATTCTTAACACATATAAAGAGGTTTAGATAAATAGATCTTTCACTATCACAGACAGTAACAGGAAAAGAATTTGCTTTCACTGAGACTCATTTCTGCATTCACTCTGGTAATCATCTACTGAAAAAAAAAATTCTCAAGGCACAAAGTCAACGCCAAAGAACAAAGTGGGGAGGGGGAAGATAAACGGCATAGACTTATTTTCCATCTTAATTCCCAGAGTATTATTCCCAATACCTTTCCCCCTCCCTTTTACTCCTCCGAGGTTAAGTAACAGAAAATGGCTGAAAGTGAGAAAAAACAAGAGAAAGAAAATGGTGTGTCGAGGCACTTGATTGGCCAGATTTTGCTGCAGAGTCCAAGTTCCTGACACAGAGAAAGGAAGATTTCCTAAAATTAAGCGTATCAGCAGTTAACAGAAAACCAAGAGTCTTGCAGAGTTAACCTTGCCAAAAGAAGTATTTCCTTTACGGAATTCTCCGTGGCTCCTTATTTCTGAATTTAAGCGAAGGCTGCATTTAACTCCATCCAACCGCTTCTTAAAGGCACAGCTACTCATTTGTAGCATTTCAAAACCAGAAAGATACTCTTTCCAATACTTCACTGGAAGAGCGAACTAACCAAATTACATAAAACTGCCCGCAGTATTAAAAAAAAAATCAAAACGTGTAAGTCAACGAAAAGTTAGACATGATGCGGGAAATCTACTTTTTCAGGCATCAACAACAGACCTATTGAGAGGGAGTGCAAGGGGCTGTGCAGCTGAACTTAGTCAGGAGAACCCCCATTTTACAGGCAGGTTCACAAAAATCACCCAATACGATGGAGAAGGAAAAGTCTCTATTTAACAACGATTCTGGACTCTAAATCAAGTTGTAACGCCTAACTCTAATCGGAAAACACTTCCTCTGTGCTCAGTACAGCAAATATCTTCAGCAGCCTAAACGCAGATGGAGAAAAATTATTCAAACAGGGGTCTCCAATCATTCACGGGGGATACCCAGAACCATCAAGGATGTCACGAGTGTCCCAGGGAAGACACCAGCCAAAACTCACAACTCCTTCGAAAATGGCACTGGCAGAAATTATCCATCTCACCGCCCTACCCCCATCTCTCTGGAAATACATTTATCTCAGAAACAAACTAAAAGCTCTTAAAAAGGGCTGAAGCAGCCCGGTAAACGTCGCTCTGGACAGGGACAATCACACTGTGAGTGATAAAACACTGAAAAAAAAATGACCTAGCGAAAACTTTTCCCGGAAGGCGCCTTAAGAACCACCAGCTTCCCACCACCCCCACGCCCCCCAAAAAAGGGAGTGTGTTTTGATAAGGATACTTCTATCGGGATAATAATCCTTAGCACCGCTTCCATAAGAACATGATTTAAACACAGCGTAACAGAAAACATTTACAATATCCTTAACTGTGAACACATTTTCACTAATCGAGAAACGAGTTCTGTAGAGCCACGTTTATGCATTCAATTAATTTGCATGAACGCATTTAAGACACGAACAATTAAAAAAAACACAACTATCTTTCAGATAAGGAAAACCCAAAATTGTAACTTCTTCATTAACAGTAAACTGTTCTGAAAAAAATGCAAAAATGAATTTTCACCCTAAACGAATGCGTCTAGCACTATCACATCAACGATAATTAACCACACCATAATATTTCTCTACAGTCAGGATCTTTAGCAACCCCTCTGAAACAACTTATGCAATTGGTTCGGTACTTACTTGATGAGATACAAGGCTCTTGGTCACTGTCGAGCTACCCGGAGAAAAAAAACATTAGAGCCTACACAAGACTAAGAGTTTACAGCTCTTTAATGACCATGTGGTGGCTCTTAAAAGAGCCTTTGGGTTTTCGATAGTCTGGAAGATCCGTTTGCTAGAAACCTCATTAGGCGCGCTCGCCGCGGATGCGTCGGGCCAGCTGGA
>NW_010399801.1:0-11966 GCF_000710305.1 Buceros rhinoceros silvestris
CCGTGCTTACGGGCTCGGGGTTGGGCCCCTCCGCCTCTGGGCGCTGTGTTTGTCAGGCCGCGGGCGAACCGATGCCAGCGGTGTGCCCGTAGCTGTCAGAAATCACTGTTCCTCCCAGCGAAGGGCAGACTGGGGCCCTGCGCTGCTGCGGTAAGTGCGTTAGAGAGAGTTTAAGGTCTAGGGTCCTTGTATGCCTGCGAGGGGGTAGGTTCTGCCTTGATGACCTAGACGATGCAGAAACCTTCTAAATAGAGATTGCTTTAAAAACTAATCGCTGATATGTGGCTGCAGCACATTTGTGATAATTTTATCCTTTTTGTTCTGAGAATAATTTTGAGGTCCCTGTAGCTGTATGGGTTAGAGGAGCAATGGAAATGGGTGCTATGAGCAGTCATGGCTGGCTGTGTTTGGTAGCCGTTGGTCCTGTCCTGCTGTTCTTCCTCCTTACTGCAAGCTCACAGCTACTGTATTTTCAGTAGCTGAAATATTTGCCGCTGTATACTTTTGTCTTCCCGTGCTCTTACTCCTGAATCTGTGCGGTAATCTGTACCCTGAAACATGAAACTGTTATCCTGACAGTAAAAGGTTATCTGAGGGTGTTAGATGAGATCTGCTGTAGTGTCTTCAGATGCTAAATTGTGTGTAACTATATTTGAAACATTAATGAGTATGACAGTGGGCTTGTGAAAAGGACAGTAAAATTGCAAAGATACAGGGCTAGTAAATGACCAACAAGCAGGTGAAATAACGTGAGGTTATGCAGGAAGGGCAGGTTACTCTGCTCTGTGTTTTGGGCCCTTTTGTATAGACTTAGGCAGCTGAAGGGGTAGATTGGGTTGTCTCTGAACTGAAAATGAGCATTTTGTGGGGCTTGTTTCTGTTGTGTCAGTTGATAACCAGTGAACAAAGGGCTGGTAGAACAGAAGGCTTTTGGAACAGGGAAGATGGCATTGCTGCTGATGGTGACTGTGTTAGATTAGTTTAAAATGGTTGTAAACCACAGCAAAGTATTTATGTATAACTTAAACTGCAATATCTGTACAAGTATAAGAAGCTGTTGGCTACACATCCATGTGCTTATTTAAGGGAAAACTTATTCCTAGCAGGGAGAGGGTTAAAATGTTCTCGTGAATGATCTGTTCCAAGTTTCTAAACAATCTGATGCATCTCTGAAGTTAACCTTGCTTTGAGCAGGAGTTGGGCCAAAAGAGCTGTAAAAATCCCTTGTGACCTAAACTGTGCTATGAATACCTTGAGATAAGTGTCTGCAACGTAGTTGTTAATACATTTGCCTGTGGTTCATAGGAAAATCCATTGGAAGTTTGCTCAAGATTGTGATTGGGTTTATGCTGTTAGGTGGAGTGGTGGAAGGCTTGTTACCTGATTAACTATGACATATCTTTAATTTCTTGAATTCTCATTGATTTTTAGGGGAAACTAGAACATGGCTGATACAGATGAATGCCAGGCTTCTGGCTCTGACTACCCTGATGCCCAAGAGCTAATACACATTAGGCAGAAAGAGCCATATAAGGTACATGTGTGTGCTACAAGTACACAGAGGAAGTCTGCACAGTCCAGGCAGAAGAATGCTGCTCCTGAGGAGTCTTCACATGAGCTTAACAGTATATGTAAATCTTCAGCTGCTTCAGCTGTCATTTTACTGGACAGCAGTGACTCAGATATGTGAGTTTTTATCTCTAGAATTTTTCATAGGAAGAACCTGTGTCATATCATAAGAGTATACATTCTTCTGAAAGTAAATATTTTTTTTCTTCTCCAGTGACCTGTCTGCTGCTAGTGGCAGTGAATACCATCCTGACTGCTCTGTTGCACCTTCAGAGCAAAAAAGATGTCAATTGTCAGGGCAGCGAACTGAACCTGTTGCAAGAGTGCCTGACAGTGAAAGCTCTTCAGATTCTTCTCTGTCCCCTCAAAGGCCAGTGAAATCATTGGAAACCTCTGAGAAGAAGTCAAAACTCAATTTGAAAGCCATTTTTGCCTATCACTTCAGGGGAAAGAAGTTTAAGGCTGCTGCACATCGAAAATACAGGTGTCAGTCAAGGAAGAGGAATACTAAGAAAAAGTATGCGAGCCCACGGGTGTCTATGGGCAGGCGACCACTGACAGCCTCACCTCAAGAGCAAAGGAGAAGGCTTTCAGACAGAGGTGTTCAGTTTCCTTTTGTTGAAGAACATTATGGGAAGAAACATATTCCCTTAAAGATGGTTCTTGGCTATGAGGTGAGTCCTCTGTTTTGTGGGATAAATGTATTATTTTTTTATATAGTCTAAAAATAATGAATTTAAGTTGGCCATGTTCTGCTACCTCATGTGCTGCAATGAAATGATGAAACTGTTCTTACTTCTGTTAAACAAACAGGACACTCGATGTTCTGTAATACCTTTAAGACAAACACTGCTAAAATAGGGGAGTCAATATAATGTTAAAATTCAGTTCATGATATAAATGCTTTATAGTCGTATTTTTAAGATCTCACTTGATGTATATTTTTTCTTTAGCAAGCAGCTGCAAAGGGATATTTCCATTACATTGAAATGCTTAAACATGAAGAACATCTGAAAAAAGCTTTAAAAGCCCTTCAGGCGAGTGAAGACTTAGAAAGGGAATGCCTGATGGTACGGAAACATAAATATTTGGATGATGAAGGCTCAATTTCCCCTATTCAGGAGACAGAGTAAGTTCATCTTTATATTTTTAGGTGGTATAAAACTAGCTGGTTTGGTTCTTAACTAAAATAGAAATTGGTGCATGACAGCCCCAGCCCGTTTGCTGGTGTGGGGAGAGCATCAGCACTGCTTTAGTCACAGATCCAAAATGGCAATGTCCAGGCTGCTCTGAAGAAAGCTAACTCCATCCAGCCACATGGTTGGGGAATTCGAGTAGTACAGGGCCTTGCAGTAGCATGTGGGTTTTGTGACAGTTGTAGGTATATCAAGCTCAGCTCCTATCCTGTCCTTGTAACTTACATCACTGTTGTGTAATCTGAGTATCTGCTAATAAAAAAAGCATTGTTTATTTTGGGAACAAAATGCTCCATCACTTGGGATTCCATGCTTGTAAATGTGATTTGAAGCTTCTCATAGAATGGGATATTTTTAATCTGAAGATGGATCATTGCTTTAAGTGGTGATTTGCACTGTCAATTAAAGTGACAATTTTTTTTAAAAAGGGTATTTCCTGAAATTAGTTCCTCTATAGTTTTCTCCAGTGAAGTGGAGTGTTTTATGGCAAAGACTAAAGAATACTGTGAAATCGCCTTTTTTCTTAAGAGTTGAAGTATTGTCTTAGGTCTTTATTTATGGTCAAACAAATAACTTACATGCAATAAAAGGGTAGTAAAATCAGCAAGAATACTTAATGCTGTCAATATACTCAGCACCTTTAAACTAGAAAACCTAAAAGACTAAGGTATGAAGCTGTCTTTATCTGGAAGAAAGCTCTGTGCCCTTGTTAGCTCAGGTACATCCTCTTGTTTTCTAGATTATGTTCTGCTTGTTTTCCAGCTTGCTACATTTCTAGCCTGTTTACTGGTGTGATACTAAACATCTCAGTACTACTCTTGATGCCTGCTACTAAATTTGTGTTGTGCTGCTGAGCACTGCTGCTGTCCTGCCAGAGTTGCTAGTAAGGATGTAATTCTGTTGTCAGAAACTGTCATTCAAGAACAACCTTATGGAGATGAAGTACTTCATACATGTGAAGAGAAACCAGGAGATGTAGTAGGAAAATAGCTTACATATTTTAGGTTGCTATAAAAGTACAGAACTTGATTTGAATTATTATATTTCAGTGATGCTGATGACAGCTTGAATTCTGATAATCCAGACTACTTTGATGCCAGAGTAGTGGTGAGTAAACTCTCTAACTTTCTTTCTCTTCTGAGGTTAAAGAATTAGTAGATAATGGTTTTGAATAGTTAATTTTTGAGTTTGGATCTGGAGTTAACTGTGTCATGATACCTGTGAATCCTGATCTGTAACGCAGAAGATGTTTTGAGGGTCTGTACTCTAATCTTTGAAATGATGGTGGAATGTCTAGGAATTCTGAAATTCTCTGAAGAATTCTTGAAGTTTGTAAAGTTACTACCAAGATCTTGCCTTAAGTATCTCAAAACTAGATTTGTGAATTCTTCTCTCTTCCACTTTTAGGAGAACAGCTCTTTCATTATAAGCAGCAAAATTCCCAGTAAGAAAAAATCAAAGCCAGAAACAAAACATGCAAAATCAACTGAAGTGATTGAAATAGAGGATGATGATGATTTTGCTGCTGAGAACTCTGGACTTCTGCAAGGTTCACCTCAGTGAACAGAAAACTAACAAATGAGGTGGCAGTGGTCACTCTTCAGATAACTTTGTCATTGCTCTAAAACACTGGTCTGAAGTCAAGGTTGAGCTATCAGTCAAGCACCCTAGTCGGATTTGGTGAGTATATTTGGCTTGTGTTTGAGAGCAGTTACAAAGTATAATCTGTCTTTTAGAGAAGCTTGTAAGTGTTTTCTGTGCTGTCCTATATCAAGTGTGTAATATCCCGGATTCAGTGGCTGATAATCCTGATGAAACACTGGCTTCTGCCACTGGACACCTGTTAACCAATGGATCATAGAATTAATGTAGTTAAAAACCAGAAGATAAGTTCCCAGTATTGTAACATAGCAGCAGCATGGTATAGAAGTGTGTGTGCATTTGCATACATACATCTGTATGCTCAAGTTATAAAGGGTGATCTGATGCCTGCCTTTCATAACTGACTTGTTTTGGGAGTGGTACCTGAAAAATATTGTTCTGTGTCTTAAAATGCAGGTTATCGTTTAAAATACTTTGAGAGCTGAGTAAGGGCTTAAGTCAGAATTGAAGCTTAATGCAAATCAAGTGCTAACAGTAAAAGTGCAGAAGTGGTTAGTCCACTTAGACAAGTCTATTGTAAAATACGGTTAATGTCTTCGTTATCTTAAATAAGTGTAGCAGTATAGTGAATCTTGGCTTTAAAGATTCTTTTCCCTCCTCTTGCCCTTCTCTGTCCAGAATGGGGTCTGATGTGAACATGACTAAGCAGAGATGAAAGCTCTTTATAATGACAGCAATTAACAAGCATTGTCCCAGTTGCACATACCTTTCTCAAAGGTGTTTTAGACCATTGGAAACATGGCTAGTGAATGTTTGGAAAGAGTCTGAATATGGCTAACTCCTAGATGACAAGGCTGTCTTGGTTAGCAGTAGGAATAAAAAAAATTGTTGAAAAGTTTACTTATTATTAAAGAATTTACAAGAATTGAATTAACAAGAATTAAAATTCAGAGAGTCATCTGCTGTGCTCATATACTCTTAACCAAATGACTGTCAGCAACAAACTAATGGCTGTTCAGAAGGCAAAAGTAGCCTGTGCTGAACATGGATGTTGTCAGAGAAAGGCTTAATATCTACTGGTTTAATTTTCTTCAAGATGTAGTGGACAGTCAGGAGATCTACAGTAGGTGCTCCGTATAATGAGAGCAGGTCAAGCTGTGTTCCTTATATGCTTTAATTAAGGTCTCAAATCTTTGAAGAGGATTTCTGGGGTTTCCCAGTTACAGCTTGGTAGTTCTAGGATGTAGGACTGAAAAAAAAGACTCTTGACTAGCTGAGGATGACATTTAATATTGCTCCACAGTTAATGGCTAAATCTAACTCTTTCAGACCTTTGAGACATACTGCATGGCTGGGAAGGCTCACCGTGGATCCAGGAGTGGAGTTCTTGCTTGGTAAGGCATGGTGAGGTGGGATGTGGAGTCCTGCTCATTCTGCAGTTCATGTGATGAATTTTTCTGTTCAACTGCTGAGTGACTCAGAAATGAACTAAATTTCAATTCTGAATAGAACTGAATAAGTACACGTGAAAATCAAGGTTATTACAGCTGCTAAACGGATTGTTGAAACCTAGCTTTTGGCTTGAGGAATCTTGAGTTACTTGACCATATCTGATAGTTCTTATTCCTTTTTTTCCTCTTACAGTGTATGTTGCTTTTGGAAGATGAAATTCCACTCAGTTTTCTTGATGTGCGAGAAGCTGTTGGTTATCAGTTATGTTTTCTTCAGGTAGCTTTTTTACTTCACAAAAAATTTTGAAATAACAGCATTCCATAGTTCAAGTGAATACATTAGTGTTTCACTGCTGTGCAGCTTTTCTGTGTGAAGCTTCCAAGGTACACAGTTCAGTGCAACATCTGTTAATCAGTCCGACCAAAATTAAAGCCAGAGTGAAGACTAAAACTTAGAGTTCTTGAATACCTGTATATTGAATGCAGTTTTTATTAGAAGTTTTATACAGAAATGCTTAGTTTTTAACTGATGTTGAATGCTGCAGGGCCACTTTATCTGATTTGGTTTGGACACTACCTGGGATCTTCTCTGCTGAAGGTGTTGAACTACTGTACGCTTAGCCTCCTGGAGGTGCCCCACACACACCTTCTGTACCAGGGTGTATCATACAGCTGCAGCTTCTGATTGCTTCCCTGTGGTAAAATTTCATCTTGATGCAATCCCATGGAAGAATGGGGGGACAGCAGGAGGAAGCTGGTAGTCTTGCACATATGTATTGCTGAGGCTGTGAACCTTACTGCAGGGTGTTACTGAGTTCACATGGCTACAGGAGAGTGGGAAATAAGCATGGAAGCCATGTAAGATGGGAAAACATCTTTAATATGGGAAACCCTGAGTTAAAGCTGTGCAAGTAATGAAACTTCATAGAATCACAGAATCATCTGGTTGGAAGAGACCTTTAAGATCAACTCCAACCGGTCACCCTGCACTGCCAGGGTCCCTAAACCATGTCCCTCAGCACCACATCTACACGGCTTTTAAATGCCTCCAGGCATGGGGACTCCACCACCTCCCTGGGCAGCCTGTTCCAGTGCTTCACAACCCTCTCTGTAGAGAAATGTTTCCTGATACCTCACCTGGTGTAATGAGGCCATTCCCTCTCGTCCTGTTATTCTTAACACAGGAGAAGAGACCGACCCCCACCTCCCCACAGCTTCCTTTCAGGTAGTTCATGAGAACATACTTAAGGAAATAGGATCAAAGCATCCATCTTCCTTGGCCATTTCTGCAGTGAGGGCACTGGACTAGAAAACATCAGTTTGACACGGCATAAATTGCTCTTAAGTCAGCAGACTGTGATACTGAACTCTTGTCCCAGTTACCTTAGTCCAAACTCTACCTGTCTCTAAAAATAGAAAACAATGGTGGAAGGTGTCAGTTATTAATTGTAAGTGTATAGTAGACTGAGAAATAACTTGATTTTTGTGACTTGTTCAAGTCACAAATGTTTCAAAAATAGTAAAAAAATAAGATCAAGTTGATGCAGTCAGTCTGTTCCAGCACGTGTTCAGTTTTTGTCTGTTGCTGTAGACAAAAACCTGGAACCTAGTGCTTAGAAAAAACCCCTTCTTTTGCAACCCACAGCTGATGAACATATTAGTTGTGTTACTTATATGAAGGGACAATATTTGCATGTATTCAACCTGCAATTTATTTAAATACTGACAAATGTAGGGCACGAGCTGTGTTGCCGATTTGCAGAAGTGTAGCTGAGTTACATCCCTTTCTTTCTGGACTCCGCAGATGAGCACACCAGCTCTGCAGCAGTCAGCAGCTGTGCTCAAAATTCTTATGGCTGTTTGCTGGCCACCTGAAGTACAAATCTTACTGCAGCGGACTTCTGTGGTGCACATTAGTGAATGAGGTGAGTGGTGTGTTTCCTCTGAGCTTCGGCGTAAGAGTATTAGACAAGTACTATTTCCCCAGCAAGCAGTCAGGCCCGTTTGTGCACTGTATGGTATCTGCACCCAGCAGCGTCTTCCTGATGGCGTGTTCAAAAAGCAGTGCTACAGTAATTCAGCAGCTGGCATCGTTGGTTTTCATGCACATGTGCTGGTTAAACTTGGTATTTCTGTTGAAACAAGTAGTTTGAAAGTTTCTTACTGGGAAGCTTGTCAAATACAACATTGAACTGTGAAACTGTTATGGGATAAAAGTATAATTAAATCAATGACCTTGTTACAAAACGTTTCTTAAAGGGACATTCCTGTGATGTCTGGAACACAGTGGAAAGCCTCTACTTAAAGGTAAGTGTAAAGGAAATAGTGATTTCCTGTGTGAAGGTAGTTGCATAAGGATAGAAAAGCTCAAGCCTCACCTTTTGGTTGTGTTTTTACAAAGAAGCAATATGTCATTTAACACAAATCCAAGTCTGAGATGGCAGATAGTGACCTGTTCCTGTTAAAGTTAACTGACTAGGCTTCAAAACCAGAGGCACTTGTGCTGACATTGTGAAGAGGTAATTGTTATGCCTCGTTATTCAGCAAATCGACACAGCTCACTGTGTGTCTGAATTGAAGACGTGGCTAGAGGAGAAACAGGTTGTGCTTTCCTCACTGTACTGATAATTGCAGTGGTGACAATGAGACCTGTAACAGGTTTACTTTGTGGGACAATGGCGTGAACAGTTCAAAATGCAGCTGCTGTAAAATCCCAAGGATTAAGTTGTTTTGATGTTTTTGAACTCTGCATCCTGCCTACTACAGGAAGTAGAATGAGCAGGTAGAGGGAAAATACTGGTGGTGCTGCATTCTTGTAGATCCCTTATTAGAGCATATTTGTCATCTGTCTTAAACTGGGGTGTGATACATGTTTTCTTTAGATCCCAGTACCAGCTGTTAGGTAAATCCTTTAGTTGTTCTGTGCCATAGTCCTCCAATTTTTTACTGGAGAAACCTCAAGTTTCTATCAGTCAGCTGCGGATAGATTTTGTCGGTAGTTGTGTGATGGATGGGGCATCATGGCTCTGACCTCAGGGGTTGTGTTTTGGCACTGGCATTTATACAGTGTAACTGGAGCACAGTCTGCCTGCTTCATATTCAGTGTGAAAGTACCAAAGGCTTAATAAACTACTGAAATACTGAAGAAACCTGGAACTATTACTCAGATGTAACAATTTTCTTCTTTTTAGGAAGTCTACATGATGGTCCAGTCTGAACTAGCGTCTTGGTAAGTTCGTGTGACAGATTGTTTAACCCTTGCCTGATGCACATTTGCTGGCTGTCTTTAATTTGGTGAGGTGGTTATTGCGGATTTTGCTTAGTGAGAAGCAGCAGTGTGGCTTTAGAAAACCTAAGAGTTAATCTTCCCCCAAACTTGAGGATGCTGTGAGAAAATTGTTGTGATGATTGGCAAAATGTTCAACTGCTCTGAAGAGAGTGAGTGAGAATAGCCTTTCTGAACAAATGTTCTGCAAGAGCATCGGTTCTGTGTCACTTGATTCTGGGCAGCTGAGTATTTATCATGTGGTGTTTTGTGTTGGTGAGCAAAGATCACCACTGTGTGACTTCCTTTTAAAAATAAAGAGGAAATTAAGAGTTGTAAAATAGGATAATGATCAGACTTTACAGTAGCTTTGAGTGTGATTACCAGAAATGCCTTGTGGTGGTCCAAACTGCTTCAGAACTGCTCTGGGTTCAGCTGGTTTGTGTGCGCACACATGTCAGCGTGTAACCTTGTCTCACTTTTTCAGGTGGTATGTAATTGGAGGGGAGAAGAGATGCAGGATGCCATTTCATGGGAACTTGAAGCCCCTTCTAGGGTTAGTATGACATCTGAGGTTCTGCGTGTTCCTTAGTGATTGAAGGGCTCTGGCTTCTGATGGCTGCAAGTCTGTACCAAATCAAGTCTCCTCACCTGTGGAGGGTTTCAGGGGCTTGTTTCCATGCTATGTTACTGTATTTTAATGTAGCATTCACTTTTGATTTTGTCCAAAGAATGTTGATAAAAATTTCTCAGTCAAAAAAAATCAGTGTAACCTGCTTAAACTGACAGATTTGCTTCTGTGAGGAAAATGCACTTAGCAGGAGAGTTGTAGGGAGTTTGAGTACAGTTTTGTAGTTAGTCCCCTTTGTTTGCCTTTCAGATAACATAACTTTTAATGTTAGGACTGTAGCTAATATGGAGGAGTTACTTCCCCCAATGTTCGTGTATCATTTACCCTCATTCTTCCTTCCCAAATGCCTTGAAAGAAGTTAAGATGACACATAGTAGGATCTGTCTGAGATAACCTTTCCAGTCTACTTGATTTCTTTTCTTATCTGTTGCATTAATTTCTAGTGCCAGAAATGCTGAGGTCTATCCCGATAGGATCTCTTCTGTAGGTTCGTGTCGTTGGAAATGCCTCACAGAATAAACTTGTGGTTTCGCTTTACCCATTGAACTACCTGTTAGCTCTGTGGGATAAAACTGCAAGACAAGTCTTAGTGTAGCATCCTGGGAGCTGTAATCATGCATTATGTTCTCCTTCAGGTACTGATGATTGCTTTTGATACAAATGAAAAAAAAAAAGATGATTCAAGAGGAAGAGCTTGGTAAGAGTTAAAAAATGGTTCTGGGACTTCAGGTGTAACTAACATGTTGAATTACATGGGCTGAACTTCCTCTTCAGCCAGGTTCTTGTGCAGGTGCCTGATTTCTAACACCTTATTGTGGTTTGAGTTTTCTGGATGGCTTGAAACAGTCTATTCCCCCTTTGATCAAGGAATGATTATTATTTCTTGTTCTGGTGGCTACAGGTAAGAGGAGACAGCATTAGGATGTCTCCTAATGAAGGGAGAACTTGAAGGGACTTTGTAAACATGCTGTGTTTTTGTTCTGCGTTGATTCTTGACACTTTCCTACTGAGCAGCAAATACTTGGGTTATCTTTGGGATTTAAAGAATTCATTTCTGAGCTGCTCAGCCAGTTTACTACCATACAACTAAAATTCCTGGCTTCTTTTCTATAGAATGCAGGGTTTAAAATAAAACAGCACAATACTCTGGAAGAAGTGTAAATCCTTCATAGCAGGAATATATAGAAACTTAAACCCAGCAGCTTCAGAATGCTTTTAGGTGAAAGTCATGGAGCCTGTTTTCCCGCTCTGTTGTGTGGCAGCTTTTGTGCAGTGACAAGTCCCTCAGTGTATCCTGTCACTAGACAGTGACTGGTGTGTACAGGAAGCTCCCTTTACAGGGAGCTGTTGTGGATGTAGGACTGCAGCTCTTGCACTGTATGGTATCTGCACCCAGCAGCAGGCTCCTGGTGGGGTGTTCAAAACCCAGTGCTACAGCAGGTCAGCGTTTGGCATCGTTGGTTTGCGTTCTGCTGTGTCTGTTGAACCTGGTATTCTTGCTGATACAGTCTTTGTACTCTTTGATGGTTTGAGTGTACTGGATACTGGCCTTGGGAACTCTGAGTGCATCCAGTTTATTTTTTTGTTTTTCTAAACAGCTTTAGGATGCAGAACAAAGTGAACTTTGGGTTAAAAGGATGAGCTGTGGAAGATACAGTCTGACAGGTAAGCACTGAGTTGAGATGGTTTCATGCAACTTTACAGAAGCCTGTGTGTTAACTTGGTGTGACTCCACAGGTGTCAAAACGGATGTCCTGTAGCAGGGATTGCTGGGCAGTGATCATCCCGTGTTTTGGCAGTATCAAAGCAGGTTGCTTATCTGTGAGTTACTCTTGTGTGTGTGTGAAGTCTGTGACTTCAAATGGCTGTTGTAGCTGAGCAGCAATCTGTAGTACTAGTTTCTGTGTTAGACTGTTGCTGGTTGTGAGGAATCCTTCTGTTCTTGGAGCTTTTAATAGATTTTGGGTTGGCACACACAGCTTGGCTTACATATTGGCAGGGTTCATCTGTCCTTACAGAGGGGCAACTTGAATACTGATCTAAGTCCCAGGTTTAGGTTGGTGGAAACAGCAGTACCTGGTCATTACCAAGGCTGCTAGGATGTTGTTCCTGGTGAGTTGTGGAGATGACCGTAAAACAAGTCCATCAGACTCTTGAATTGCTGCATGATGCAGCACTAAGTCTGCTGGGAATAAAGCTTTCATGTAGGTCAGAGGAACAGTGCTGCCTTCTGCTGTTGAGATATGAGCAAG
>NW_010399801.1:12073-20458 GCF_000710305.1 Buceros rhinoceros silvestris
TGCTGAGGTGTGGGAATGTGGCTGCATCCTTGGGCAGCTCCATGCTTCAGCTACAGGGAACAAAGTTCTTGTTCAGACTTTGTCACTTGGACTCCAGAAGCTGCTGTTGAGAGGATGGTTCTTGTGCACAAGGAAGCAAAAAGGGGGACATAGGTTGCTCCATGCAGTTTGGATCCAAGTTCTTCGTGGTTTTCTCTTCCCTTATACAAACCAAATCTGACTCTCTAACCCATAGTGTCTGCTACCAAGTCACTGCATGTCAGAGCTGAGAACCACCACTGGAGTGCCACCAAAGCAAGTCTGAAGGTAAGAGTGAGCTCAGCAAAATTGCTAGTACTAAAAAGAAATGCAAGGTCACTTCAAAGAGGGTTTGCATGGCTGAAACACCAGCAGCTCTTAACGCGGTGGCCACACATTGAAATCCTCTGCAGGATGCCGTGGACACTCAGTGTGTGCTATGGTCTATTTATGAGGAGATAGATACACCTTATGGAGGGGGAGGCCTCTTGGAATGGAAAGGGATGTTCACCTACTGCTCTCAGCTCTCTGGAGGTGCTGATGCAGGGAAGAGGGTGCTTGGTTTGGTTCTGAAACCACCTGACTTTGGCACATATGCAGTTGGAGAATAGGTCGATATGGTTGTGGCATGAGCAGTCTTGTAACTTCATGGCTGCTTCCTCTCCCCTTGGCTACATTTCTAGAGCTGTGTGTCCTGGAAACAACCACGTGGGGCAGAAGTGCAGGGTGAGAATGAGTAGTTTACAGGAAACAGACAATGACACTTAGAGCTGGCATTGGAATTCATGCTTAAACCTTTAACGTTTGGGGAGGGAGGGATGCAAGTGTTCCCTGCACTACTGCTTTTATACCAGCACCACATCCTCAGACTGCCTTGCTACAGTCTTGAGGAAGCCATGTTATGCCAGCAGAGTTCAAATGGCTTTTGAGTAGAAGTGTTAACAGATGCTTTTCCTCTCTCAGGTCCTGGTGATCTTGCTGCAAAGAACTGCACATCTCTTCCAAACAGAGGGAGAACCGCATCTAGAGTTTATTGCAGTGATTTGGCATTGAATATTCACTCAGCTTCCCTTACTGCTCTGCAAATTGAATAGTGTGTGTTAGAAACCAGCTCAGAGTGCAAGCAGCCTTTGCCCTTACCCTTTCAGTGGGGACTTGTTTTGTTCTCCTGGGAGATGTGGCAAGCTCAGGATGGGCACCTGAGGTGCCTACTCAGCTGACTAAGCTGAGTGTACTGAGTTGCAGTTTGACTGGAAAAGGCTCTGTTGGCTGTTTTTCCCCACTTCCCTGTCAATGAACTAAAGCTCTGGAGAGGTGCTTGTTCTGTACACAATGTCACTGCATTTAAATAAAACCAGAGTCTGAAAGCAGCAGCCTGGAGTTATTTCCTGTTGCTCTCTAGGCAAAGGGAGGGGGGAGTAGATCCTGGTGTGTGCTTATCTGTGGCTTGCTTGTAGCAGAGTGCAGGCTTAGTCTCTTCCTTCCCTTTGGATCATACTATGAGAAAGGACCAAGGATATTCATGCAGAAATGAACTTGGAAGTAGGAACAGTGTAAGGTTTTTATTCTCTTCCTGCCTTGAGGTGCTTTAAGATGTACCTCCTGACTGCAGGGACAGTGCAAAGAGCAGATTAATTTAGCTTTACAGAAAAAGTAAAAGTGTTCTTAAACTTTATTTAAAAATGTTTTACACACATATTACAAGAGTTGGCATGCTCTCCCTTAAGCCCTCTAACACACACAAAGGCCTTTCACAGTGTCAGTCTGCTCAGGCTGGGACAAACAGTGGGTAGAGCAGGGGGTGGTCTGCTGTAGTGATCTCCGTAAAGGAGGGGAGTACTGTACACATTGTGCTTACTTTGGCTTTGTGCAGCTTAAAGCTCAGGATTCCCCCTGCCCCCACCATCCACTTAGTGAAATGGTCTCTAGGGCTGTACCAGCATAGTAGTGTTCCTTCTTGCTCAACAGCTTCTGCCAGTCATGGGGCTTTCCAGGTCTTCTTGGCTCGTAGTTTTTCCAGCATTTTCTGTAAATAAGATGAACCATGAGACTCCAGTAGTGTAGCTGAAGTGACTGTACCAAAGCAGTGGAAGTTAGATGGGCACAACTCTGGGGCTGCTCATGTATAACCTGAGCATCAGTAATGGCCAGTGGGCAGTGAGTTCAGTTGCTGCTACTGCTTCAGAAAGCCCACAGATTAAGGGGAAGGTACTTTCTGTTAATGAGGAAATCTGTAAAACAACATAAAGAGCAGCAATTTATTTCACCACAAGAGTTGAGGTGGTCAGTGCTGAAGGCAGTAGTCCCTGAACCTCTGTCCAGTTGTCTGCGGCTCAGCAGGGGCCAGTGAGAAGTGTCAAGTCCTCTTGGTCTACCCCCTGTTCTAGAGCAACTGCAGGCAAACCCAGACACAATTTTTGCCCTCTTGAGTTCAGGTGTGCTCAGCCAGGCAGAATTTTAAGCTACCTGGAGTAGCCAAAATACCCCCAACCCTAAGAACTGCCTTTTAATGGAAATTCAGCCAAGTCTGGATTAACAGAAACCCTGCCGTTCTTCTGCCAAGGGGACTTCCTAGTCCCTAATGGCCTTTTTGTTCAACCTCATGTCACCAGACAAATGCAGCCTGAGGCTTCCTAGAGAAAATTTCAGCTCAGTCAGTGCTGACAAGGAAATTCTCCAGTGGGATATACCAACACCATCACTTAAAACCCAGACAGGTTTGATATTCCCTGCTTCAGTTGCACTTGCACCCCAGAACTGTGTCCCAATCTGAGGAGAAGTTCAGTGAAATCACAAAAATTAACCAGGTAGGATGATACTGTAGCACACTACTACCTGTTGAAACTCTTTGGCCTTTTCTCTGTTTTTAGCATAAGTTTCTTGCCTTGATTTTTCTTCTTTTCTGGCTTTTACTTTTGCAGGTTGGTTATAAAGTCTGTCAAAACAGGAAAAAAAATTGTGTCAGGAAGGAGGGGCAAAGTTAACAAGCTTTAAGGGTTTATACTGTCTCAGTTGCTAGAAATTAAGAAAGGAAATTCTGACTTGGCTCTCCAGTAATCCAGGATCACTTCAAATTCCTCTTAGCTCCACCTAACAATCCGTTCAGAAGCTGCACTTGCAGCTTGGGCATGTTAAGTAAGAGTCCAAGAGCAATGGTGAGCTTTGTTTCAAACCTAATTCAGTTTGATGAAGCAAGCAGGCTGCCAGTCACATGTCCGGCTGCCAGCTGTGGAAGGGAGCTTGGTCCCAACAGTTACCTGTCTCACACACACACTTGGCTCCGTGTCCCACTGGGAGTTCACAGCCTGCTCTGACCAGCAGCTTGCACAAGACACACATGAACTACTGGTTTGTTAACCCAAACTTCTCCCACTTGTGTTTGTGTAATACCTTGAAGTACACTGGGGCATTTCCATTTCTCCAGACTTCCTGTCCTTGGGAGAAGACACTTTCACTTCTCCTACTTTCTTCAACTGATTGGCAACTGCACCTTTTTTCCCTACCAAAAAAAAAAAAGCCAAACATTATCTTAAATTTAAATCTGTAGTCCAGCTGACTGAAAAGCATGAGAAGTTTTCAAAGACTTCTAAAGGACATCACAAAAAAACCAGAGCAAGCAGCAGAATCAGTGGACATGATGTCTTGTGTTAAAAATCAGCTTCCACAGTCTCACTCACTAGGCTGCTGCCTGTACTGAAAGCCAACCATATTTTCCCACAACCAAACTCCTGCTCACCCTTAACAGACAGCAGAGATGCAGTGATGCTTAATACAGTTGTTCTTTGATAAACAACTGTTATTTGCAGAGACACCTTGTGTGTACAAATGTGGGCAGATCATGAAAATACAGTGCGGACCCCTAAGGGCCTTTACAGCACTGAAGAGGGAGCCAGAACGGAAAATAAAAAACCTCCCCACATCCCTGAGGAAAAAAGAATAAAGAATATCGCAGTCTGCAACAGCAAATTTCACAACAAGTGTGAAATCTATTCTCAGGAATAAATAGCAACTGAAAGGATACCTAATGCTATGGCTTGTCCCCAGATAAACCTACCGGAGGTTAGGACAGACTCCTTTTGACTGCTTAACTTTTCAGACCTTCCTCTTTGGAACTGTCTGGCTTCTGGCTTTTCATTTTCTCTCTCTCTATTTTTTATTTCTTCTAGTCTCTTCAGAGATTTCTGGATGAAGTTCTTCTTTCTTTTTAAAAAAGATTCTTGCAAACTTCCAGGTGTAGCTGCAAACTCCAGTGGCATCACTGTGACAGAAAATAACGAGTCTGAACATTGCTCACTTTCAGCAATGAGCAGTATTGCCCCCGAAGTCCTGCAGTGGATTTCGGTACTACTTTTGTATTATCCACTAGGAGAATGACAACTGAACTTGCAAAACAAGCAGCAGTTCAGACCTGTGGAATCCAGTAACTGTACACAGGTCTGCTGCAACAAAGGCTGTGATAAATACAGCACCGAAAGCAGCTTGACACCCTGCCTAACTCAGTAAAGCTCTGTCAGTCCCTCTCATCATTTCATTATTTTGATGATGTTGCACATTATCATCAGAATAGAATGAAAACAAGACGTTCTTTGGCTACAAAGGAAGTAACAGGAAATAAACAAGTGAAGATGCATAAAACAATACACAAGAAACACCACCGAATTCTTCACAAGTAAGTAGTGATACAAAAAACTCCCTAGGAACTTTCACGAAAGACAGCCTAGCATAGGAAGAGACAAGACAACATTTTTTGTCAGTAAGACACACATTAAACCCAGGTGAAATGTAGTACAGACCCAGCCCGAGCAGCAAGATGCACTTGCCTGAGTAAAACAAGCTCCATGTTTTCCAAAGCAGAGGTGTATTTATTAGTAGTACTACAATCACTAATAAAGACCCCCCTCTATCTCGACTTCAGTATATTGACGTTACACATAATTACCTGCAGTCTGATGTGACAGAAAGTGACCGTCACTGGGACTCTGGCCTTTGGAAGAACCATCAGGCCTTACACACATGGAGAAATCTGCATCTGGAGTTAGCGGTAAGAATTCTTGCTCCTGCTTCAAAGGGGATCAGTGATTAGAAATGCTTAAAATACACAATTCTGAGTGAAGTGGTAGTACTGTGCCACTGGCACAGACCCGATACAAATAAAAAAGACATGACAGTTCTATGCCTTTATAGCAGAGGCAAGAAAACCATCAGAAACAGATTGTGGTAGTAAGTATTAAAAAGTTACTTTTGCATGTGAAAACTTCCAAGAATATGTTCAAGGTCCTTTGCCCACCAGATTTCAATTGCTTGGTTTTAATATAGGGCTGCATTATTTCATCTCAACAGATGGTTTTTTTCTTTCCTCCTGTTCTCTCTTGTTCTCTCCCATCACTCTCTTCCTGCTCTTCTCATTCACCCGTGCTCAGCTGGAAGGTAACACCCACTGTGGAAGTGCACCCTCCAGGTGCCAACCTCCACCTGACCCACATCTCAGTTACTTTATAAAGACCCACCCACCCTCAGGCACTTCTAGGATCTTCTCTAGATGCCTCCTGCAATTGAAGCTTGATTTCATCCATTCATCTACAGACACACATAACTTGGTTCTACGTTACTGCCTGACCATCCAGACTATTCTCTCATTACAAACCAGCCCCTCTATAATTTAGGGCCTTTGCTTTATCCAAAGGAACAGCAAAAAGCATATCATGGGCAACTAAAGCACAGCAATACGATGAGCTGATCAGATTTTCTCCGTAAACCTCAGCCTGCTGGGCAGGCTGGTGTAGCTTCATCCACTGGGTAAGGGATTTCTCCTTTTTCTCCTGTTCGGTTTGCAGCTTTTGTTTTGTCCCACCCTCTCCTCTCATTCAAGTCTTCAACTAAAGGGAACTTCACCAGCAAGATGGTTCTGTTTCTCAGCAGAAGTCTTCCCAAACTCGGTCTACACTGATATGACCAGGTAGTGATTTTAAGAATTAGCCCAAATTTAAGATCTATTAGATCTATCCAGAACACAGCATCAATCCACAATGATCCGAGCAATTATGAAGCTCAGCTAGCCCTAACATTCTCTTGTTCTGCAACAGTCCATTAATTGCCACAGCAGGGCCTCGCCTTACTGCAATTAGGACTAAGTTAAAATCAGAATTACATTAGATAAAAAAAGACTCACCTCTGTGAAAAGATTAAATTCAGACTGATCCACACATGCTGCATTATTGATTTTACCCTCCTTCATCTTCTCTTGGTTAGCATGTTCAATGTCTGATTCTGCAATACTGATGTCATTTGAGCTTATCAGAGTGAGTTCAGGTTCTTCCATAATACCACACCCTGACTCAGTCTCCTAAAAAATAAATTATATGAGACATCGGTTTAAAAAAAAAATATTTCCAGGAATAGCAACAATTATCTGTCAGAGAGAGGAGGTTCATTCAACATGTAGAAGACAGAAAATCTGCCCCCAAGCAATAAGTGAAATATAGAAAGAGCATTTCACCTGCAGTTTTGGCGTATGCAAACCCTGCAACCTCCCTCCAGTGCAAAGGATTTTATACAGCAGTGTTAAAAAAAACAAATGAAAACCCCAAAGCAACCAAGAACAAAACCTACACCTCTCCTCCCTCCACTCACCTGAAGTTTAAATTACTTAGTTCTAGGGCAGACTTTCTTTTTGAAAGCTACATCAAAGCTATTTCCTTCAGTGTGCTTACGCTTTGTTAAATTATTTACCTCCTCCAGGCTTCTCTAAGGCGATGGGGCTGTTCCGTTAAGGAACCGCACCACATAGTGCAGAGGCATGCGCTACACCAACCCACACCGGGAGAGGGAGGGACAAAGGAGACACTAGAGCTCCCCCAACCATCACGGGAGCTCCAGCTCCCTTCAGCTGCTGCTAATTATTTCAGCCCTATGATCTGAAGGAAGTAGGAGAGCAGAAGGCCAGGAAACACGTGAGTCTTAAACTAGAATTGTAAAATCGACATTTGCCAAGCTTCCAGATATTAAAGGTCTCAAATAACCTGGTGTAACTACCAAAAAAAACCAACACAAAAAGCCTGCACAAACAACGGCTTTTGGAAATCAGTTTCACTCACCCAGACTGGGATACGGCAAGAGCTTCTGGGCACAGAATTAGAATGTTTTTCATGTCTTTCCAGGAAAGAACTATTCTGTTGTATGACAGCTTGTAAATGGATGTTTGAGTCTTCCAAGTTGGCTTCTCTGGGAACCCTCGATGATTTCTGTACTTCTGGAAAGCTTTGATCTGGCTCCTTTGTATTTGTTTTGCACTGAGAATCCATCTCCACAGCTTTGTTTGCTTCATGAACATAAACTGTTTTTTCAGGAAGCTTCACATACTTCTTATCAAACGCCTCCATGGGTAATTTTTCAGCAGACACAGTCTCTTTTGATAAGTACTGAGGGAAAGTTTCATCTGCTGTAACTGGTGTGGTATTTGGCTTATAAAATGATTTTTTCTCTTCCAGTGGATTCAGATTTTGACGTTGCTGATCTTCCACTGAACACTGGAGATTAATACACTCTGTATTTCTTGCCAGTTCTCCGTATTCTCTGGCAGTTGAAATACCGTTCTCATTGCCCCGTTTTTTAATTCCAGCAGTTTGTTCAAAAGATTTCTGTAACATAGCATTAGGGTCTACTGGCTGATCAGCATCTTGACTGCGATCACTCAGCGTAGATTCTAACTGCAGTACGTGAAAAGATTCTTCAGATCCTGTTTCAAAAATTATCAAGAGTCACCATTCTAGCTAACACCACAGAATTCAGCTTTGACACATCCCTCCATAATGAGACTTTTCAGTAATGTCTAATAAGAAGCCTAGTGAATAGGAAGAAACGCTTTGTTTAAAATGAGTCTGTTTAAGTTTCTTCAGAGGTAATTCTATTAACATAACACAATGTTTCCTTCACTGTATACAAAACAAATGCAAGAAAAAACATTTTTTTGTTTTTAGAATATATGTAGGGACTGACTTCATGATAGAGCTGACAAACTACATGGAAAGGCAAGGGATTTTACAGTTTACACCCTGTAAGTGGAAATCCTCTGAATTCCTTTTGGGCCTCCAACAAAAAAAAAAAGTCCTTAAAACAGGAAGAAAACAATCCAAAACACCATTACTTGGGTAGAAACTCTTCAAAGCAGAAGAAATCATCCAAATCGGAACAACGACTGCTGTTACTACAAGTTACAATATCGCACCCTAAATTATCTTTCCCTTAGGATCTACACATACAAATCACGATTATTTTTTTTTCCTCTTAGAAGAGGCTGGGAAAAGAGAAAGATCAGGTAGCAACATTTTAATTACTGGGGAAACATTTCATCAGCACAGCTTATGCCAA
>NW_010399802.1:0-469 GCF_000710305.1 Buceros rhinoceros silvestris
CGGGGCACTGGCACACGCTGTCTCTTTGTCCTGCGGGTCCCGTTACGCAGGCACAGAGCTGGCTGCGTACCCACGAACGGGGCGCAGCTTCCCTCGTGCCTGTATCACCCCGGCACTGCACACCCCCGTCCTCCTCCTCCTGCCGTGACAGGACTCCCCTCAGAACAGACCAGACCCTCCTTCCCACAGCGCTTCTGGCAGGAACAGGCCAGAAAGAGGAGCTGTAGTGATTTCTCACCCTGAGCACGTCTGGGGGGTTCTAGATGCATTTCCCTTCGCTGTGATAACAGATCGCGGTGCTCGGTCCGCCCCCGGGTGGGGAGTTCTGAAGTCAGCGCAGCTTATCGTAAAGATTTGGTAAACAGACGTTCTTGCAATTGCGGTTTTCTGTGGGATCTGCTGCAGGAGGGTCTGTCGATGTTCTGTGGGTGGGTCAGGTGGGGAGTCGGGGCTTTTGCCGCTCCTTTAG
>NW_010399802.1:605-1707 GCF_000710305.1 Buceros rhinoceros silvestris
ATCCTGCTTGTGATCCAGAGAGCAGCCGCCAGCAGCAGCGAGCAGGGGACATTGCAGAGCGCTTTCCAGTTTGTTGTCGCTTTAGAGCGTGTGGATTGGTGGCACAGACGTGGCTCTGAAGTGGTAGCAGGGAGGGAAGTGGAAGAGTCATGCTCGTGCTTTGTTGGCGCTTCGGAGTGGCTCAGGTGATGCTTTCGGTTGAGAATTTTGTGATCCAGAGAGCAGCCGCCAGCAGCAGCGAGCAGGGGACATTGCAGAGCGCTTTCCAGTTTGTTGTCGCTTTAGAGCGTGTGGATTGGTGGCACAGACGTGGCTCTGAAGTGGTAGCAGGGAGGGAAGTGGAAGAGTCATGCTCGTGCTTTGTTGGCGCTTCGGAGTGGCTCAGGTGATGCTTTCGGTTGAGAATTGTTGGTCACTTGATGGCTGTGGTTACTGCATTGCTAGAGACGAGCTGGTGCCTTGCAACGGGCATTTCCAGTCGTGGAAAGAAGAGAAGAGCCACGTAAATCATCATGCGCTGTGAGCAGGGGGTGCAGATTCTCCTGGTTAAACTAGTCAGGAACTGACCCTTAGACAGACACAACTGTCAGCTTCGGGGCTTATTACTGCAGTGAAGGAAAACTCTAAGCCCCACTTTCCTGACTGGGCCTATAACCCCTGCTGAGGTCACGTCCCCCTGCTGAGGTCACGTCCCCCTGATGAGGTGTTATACTCCCCCATCTGAGGCATCCGCCGGCATTACTGCGCTGCAGCATTTGTACCTTCCGCTCAGAAACTGAACCACATCGTTGGTTTGAGCGTGGAGTCACTAGTGCACCTTTGACAGGCAAACGGGCCCAGGCTCTCAGAGAGAAACTCCTCCGTTGATTGTTCTCAACCCCCTCTTTTTCCCGGTAACGCATCCATGTTCCCCCCTCCCTCCTCTGTACTCCACAGGACGAGACGGGGGCATATCTCATTGACAGAGACCCCACTTATTTTGGCCCCATACTGAACTACCTCCGGCATGGGAAGCTCATCCTGAACAAGGAGCTGGCGGAGGAAGGTAAGAGCAGGGCACGGGAGAGGAGCTGCAGACGCTGCTCGGTGGTGGCACCGAGAG
>NW_010399802.1:2093-2604 GCF_000710305.1 Buceros rhinoceros silvestris
CCAGCCCGTGGCTGTTCTGCGGAGCTGTTCCCACGGCTCCTCCCCAGACAGCAGCTCGCCACGGCCCTCAGTGACTGACCCCTCGTGGGGCTGTGTGAGCAAAACAGAGGCTGCACCGTCGGGCTCCTGATAATCCCCAGGAAAGGGGAACGATCTTGGAGCTCCGCTGAGTGCCAGAGGAAGGGACAGCTGGTTGTTCCCTTCCAGCCTGGCAGCACGAGACCAGTGGCCTGGACTGTGCAGCATCGGGGGGTTTTCTCCCTTCTGGGCTTGATTTGGAGTCAGGAGCTGTTCCATCCTCGGAGCAGAATCATCTTCATTCCACCCTGTACCAATTTGTCCCTGCTTTTGGCTCCTTCCTCAGGGGTGCTGGAAGAAGCCGAGTTTTACAACATCGCATCTCTGGTGCGGCTGGTGAAGGAGCGGATACGGGACAACGAGAACAGAACCTCTCAGGTAACACACGCCTGCGTCATGCAGTCACTCCCCTGCGGCGCAGCAGCAGGACGAG
>NW_010399802.1:3061-4148 GCF_000710305.1 Buceros rhinoceros silvestris
AGCAGAGATGGCGAGTTACAAAACAAAACCCCCCCTGTGGTAGGTGAAGACTAGCTCAAACTCTTCCTTAGACCCCCAGAAGCTTCTGGGGGCGGTGTGCCAGCCCTGCGCACCAGATCCAGCATCGGCTGGGTGGTCGGAAGGGTGAAACCTCGTGAAGGAGGAAGCCTGTGGGTCTCAGACTTCCCCCAATAACAAGATGACGGCAGGAGAGGCTTGTTCACTTTCTAGCTTGAACCCAGTGTCACAGTTACAAACCTCACGCTGGTTTTTGTTGCCGCTGCTCCAGGGCCCTGTGAAGCACGTGTACAGAGTCCTGCAGTGCCAAGAGGAGGAGCTCACCCAGATGGTGTCCACCATGTCCGATGGGTGGAAGTTTGAACAGGTACCGTTACTGCAGAGCAGCACAGCCCCTGTGAGAGCTGCCCAGGGAGCAGCAGAGCTCGCTGCTGAGCTGCACGTCCCTGCGCTGCTCCTCCCAGCTGCAGCAGCCTCCTCCTGCAGCGGAACTGACGGGGAAGGGCAGCGCTCACCCAGACTGCCAGGAGAGGCTTCAGTTCCTCTCAGGAGTTCTTGTGTCCTTCTCAAATCCCAGCACAATTCTTCCCTTCTCCTGCATCTCATCACATATACCGGGCCCCAGTACAACAGTTTTATCCAGGAAAATTAAGAGAGCTGTGAAAAAACACAGCACAACTTTTCTGGAAGCTCCCAGCCCCGACTCCCCCATTTGCTGCAGAGGTGCTGAGTGACACGAGAAAGCCACTTCCCGCAGCTGCCTCTGCAGTGCAGCTGGCTTCAGCTTCGGGACCGGTGTCACTGAAGGGCCCTCACGTGGCACGAAATGCAGGTTCGGTTTCTGGGATCCTGTGTGGTTATTTGGAGGGCAGCGCTGGGAACCGGTTAGTGCGGAGCAGGCTGTGTGGGTTGTACAGCCCTGCTGTCTCCCCAGTCAGCCCAGCTGCAGAGCAGGGGATGCTGTGGGGAACGTGCTGACAGCAGGTGAGGTGCAGCATCGGCCGCAGCACTGCGCGCCCCGTGCTCACACAGATCTGTCCTGAAGCGCCTGAAAACTGCCACTGTGTCT
>NW_010399802.1:4256-4856 GCF_000710305.1 Buceros rhinoceros silvestris
TCGTACTCGGTTCCCCCGGCAAGCCAGCAGTGAAACCGCGTCACCAGGAGCCAGCAGTGAAACCGTGTGACGAGGAGCCACCGGCTGCGTTACGGAAGTGCACTTCTCCAACACGCAGTTTTTGCTGTCGTTCATTTACTTGACAGAATTTCCCTTTCACACGTACACCCCCCAAACCAGGAGGCTGCGGGCAGGGCCCTGCGTGGGAACCTGCACCCTTACGGCTTTCCTAGTCTGGCTGTTCAAATCTAGAGTCCGGACACTAGTTACAAGCGTATGCTAGTGCCTTCCCTCCCAGCTCCCCTCCTCCCTCCACAACCTCTGCCCGAACCACAGAGGTACCCGCCAGCTACTGTCCTGTACAGGGCAGGCACCAGGAAAACTTCCTGCGTGCTGCCTCCACTGGGAGCTGCTCTGGCCTCCCCGGGACCTGCACGCGGCACCAAGCCCTGGCAGACAGATGCTTTGGTCAGGCCAGGCCTCACACAGCAGCAGGGCCTCTCTCCAGCTGGGAGAAGGGCCAGACCGGGTTAGAAGCAGGATGATGGCAGTGGTGTAGCACAGGATGTGTCCCATGCTAAACCTGGCCCTGCTGGGGGG
>NW_010399802.1:4964-7222 GCF_000710305.1 Buceros rhinoceros silvestris
TGTGTCCAAGGTCTTTCCCCAGAAGTGCAACCCAGCATGGCTTGCCCCCTCCCCAAATCCCACCCCTCGGCATGCTGAGAAGAGAGAAGAGCTGAAAGATGGTGACAGATCTGCATCCTGGGGACAGAGAGCTATCGCTCAACCTGCGCCTGGGTGCCAGCCCTGGAACAGAGTGACATTCTCCTCACGGGCTCTTTGCATCCAGCCACTTCCTACCATCAGACCGGCCGAGGCAGGGACCCGCAGGACAGCCAGAAGCGGTGGCAGCTGTGGCAGCCTTGTTGTCCACCAGGCTGGGGCTCTCCGAGCAGCATGTGGCCTTGTGGCTTCTCTGCCGTGTGCCATTCGGTCCCACTTACGGGGGGGCAGAACAGAAACGTGCCGGTTTAGACAGAACTCCGTCCTCCCGTCCAGCTCCTGTTCAGCAGCTGGGAAACTGTTACCTTTAACACGAGATACTCTGGGTGCGTGGTATGGAAATGGCCAAGAAGGGAGCAGGGAAGGGAGAGAAGAGAAAACACCCTTTTCTCATCCTTTTGCCCTCAGCACAAACATCAAAACCTGTTCTAAACCGAGGTCAGCCGGTCCGCCAGCCCCCCCCAGGGACCTTGTCTCTGTGAGACCTCGGCCAGGAAGATGCCGACTACGTCTGTCTGCAGTGTAAACACGGGGAGGTCTCTTCTAAAGTCCAGCGGGACATGGAAGCTGGGGCACATGCTGCATGTTAAAGTTTCCCAGATACACGTGGTGGATAAGGTCCTCGTTGCTCTCTTCAGATCACTTAGCTGGATTTCCTGGAGAGCAGAGCCGAGCTGTAAATGACAGGTTAGCTCTGCGCTCCAGGGTGTCCCTTTAATGGAATAATGGCAAATGAGACAGAGGGGATTTCTTGGGCCCGGCCCAGCCCCCTCCTCACAACCGTAATGGAATATAATCCCATTTACACAGGTACCAAGCTCCATCCCGACAGCATCTGCGCAGAGTGGTGCCAGTGTGCCACATGTCCCCTCATTAATCCAGCATCTGTCTCTGGTAAAGGTCCTTACACGTCAGAGCCCCCAGGCGAGCTGAGAGCTGAGCTCCGCGCAGCCTGGCCCAGGGCGCCTGTGTTGCCCACCCCAGTCCAGATCAGCAAATTACCGCAAAATCTGGCGTGTTTTGGCTTTTTCTGCGGTTATTAACTGGAAAATGTTCCGCTCTATTCGGCATTACGGGTTCAGGCTGGAATTCCTTCCAGGGGCTCCAGGTGCCACCAGAGAGCTGTGGCGCTCAGCCGTGTCCCTGCCTTGCCGGGACACACAGGGAAAGGCTGTGGCACAGGAGGCTGTGGGGACACTGCGGGTCGGGGTCTGCGGGGACAGCCATACCTCACAGCATGGCTGCAGGAGTAAAGCGGAGGTCAGGACTCAGCGGTGGTCACCTGGGCTGTCTCCTGTTCACAGCTGATCAGCATTGGATCCTCCTACAACTACGGGAACGAAGACCAGGCAGAGTTCCTCTGTGTGGTGTCCAGGGAGCTCAACAATTCCACCAACGGCATCGTGAAGGAGCCGAGCGAGAAGGCGAAGGTAAGGCTGTGCTCAGCCGTGTCGACTGAGTTTCCCGACACGGAGAAGCTGTCCCTCCCTCACCAGACCTGTAACTTGCTGTAGAGGTCTGTGCAGCAGCTTCCCTGTTTCCTCCTGCACACACGGTCTTCCCCTCTTGGGAGGTTCCATGTTCTGCTGTAGGACAGGAGCTAAGGCTCTTTGCGTGTTTCAAATTGAGACAGAAATGTGGAGGAGAGAGAGAAGACTCGGAGGAGAAGGGCAGCGTAGCAAGGACCTTTGAGGCTGGTCACACTGTGCAGATGAAGGATGTTGCAGGGAGAGACAAGCTGTCTTTTCCTCTTCCAATCCACTCGGTTTTCCCCCAGGATAGCAACAAAAGGTCAACGTTAGCCCCCGGCGAGCAGGTAGCAGGATCTCTAGAGAAGGGGCTCCGTAGGCTTTCACCAGCCTGTCGTTCGTTACGGCAGCAGCAAAGCCACAAGCTACCCCACGTCAGCCCATCCTGCCTTGTGCTGCAAAACCAAGAACTGCGATCGTGAAATGTTGCGTCTGAACTGGCGCAGGGTACTTACAGCAGCTCTGCTCTCGTTCAGATTCTTCAGGAGCGAGGATCCCGGATGTAGCTGAGTGTCTGCTCCCTGAGAAACACCCGGCGTCAGAGGGCAGCGGCGCTGGGAAGCGTCTCTACGCAGGGAAACCTAGCCCCCC
>NW_010399802.1:7349-8222 GCF_000710305.1 Buceros rhinoceros silvestris
GCCAGCGTCTCCCCGCAGGGCAGCCTGGCCCCGCTGCAGCCACCCAGCTAACGCCAAGCAAAGCCAGGCCTGAGCTGCCAGCAGTGAATAATCCTGGTCGTAACCAAAGGCTTCCCTCTGACCCTGGAAACCTAGGAAGGACGAGCCTCTTCCAGCGGGACAGTCCTTTCCACAAGTATTTGTTTTCTTTTCTTGGCCAGCGCTGTGTTGGCTCTTTCCAGCAGTGGCTGGGCCAGGCTCCCAGCCAGAGCCTCTGCGAAGGTTGCTCAGGTCCGCAGGCCCTTGCAGTCTGTCCCCCCTTCCCCAGGCTGGCGTGGGTGGGGAGATCCGAGTTCGAGCTGTGCCATTTCTTGCACCCAGGTCTGCCACCAGGGGAGTGCCGGGACCTTGCAGTGCCCCCGCTCCTGACTAGCCAGCCCCACCCCCATCAGAACAGGGCTGTTAAAGGCGGGACAACACAATCGCTTGGACTGGGGAGATCCGAGTTCGAGCTGTGCCATTTCTTGCTCCCAGGTCTGCCCCCAGGGGAGTGCCGGGACCTTGCAGTGCCCCCGCTCCTGACTAGCCAGCCCCACCCCCATCAGAACAGGGCTGTTAAAGGAGGGACAAAACAATCGCTTGTAAAAACTCCACAGACACTTTTCCATTCTTGCTTTGTACTTGTTCCCGTTTGGTTCCTAAGGCCACAGATACCCCAGAGAGGGCAGTGGCGTGTTCGGTAACACAGATCTCGCTGTTCACTCTGTTCCATGGGGGCGTTTTCCAAAGCCCACGACTCCGCTGGCGTGAACAAAGGGTCCTGTGTTCCCCAGAACAGCGACCATGCTGTCCGCTGCACTCCCCTGCTGAGGAAGCGCGGTGACACCTTTCCCC
>NW_010399802.1:8382-11843 GCF_000710305.1 Buceros rhinoceros silvestris
CTGCCACGGCCGTGGCTTAGCCTGGGGCAGAGGTATGAGGTCGGGGACGTCTCGCTGCCAAGGTCAGCTTTGCCTTGTTTGTCTCCAGCCGCGCGGGCTGTCTCATCCTCCCCACCGAGGCGGGATGTTAGGCAGGGTTTCTTTAGCAAGCAGCAGGTTTGGGCTAAGCCGTGAGATCCTTTGTGGAGGAGATCCCCTACTTACCGTGCCGGGGTTTATCTGCAGCGCCCTGCTGTCCCCACCTTTGACAGATCACCTCAAATTTCAGAGGGGCATCATGAAGCTGGGGCGGGGGGGTTGGTGAAAAGTTGCCAAACTGTTGTAATGTTTCTTGTCCAAAGTGATGTGTCGATTTCTGTGGCTTTTCTTTCTTTTTTTCTGGAATGCCTTGGATGGATGTGCAACACGTTCGTTTGTGCCTCTCTTGAACTCTGACCTTAGCCAAACTGCAGCCGCTGCTCCCCTCGTCCATCTGTGCCACCCACCCACCCAAGGGCATGTCCCTGCTGGACTGGGAAACGGGATTGCTTAGGAACGTGCCGCATGTTTGTCCCCTTTCAGCCTGGCTTTGTCTTTGGAGCCCGAGTGTCCGGGCACTCGAGTCTTTTGGAGGCAAGTCCCAAACTGACACGAAGCGCAAAGCTTGGGAGATGCTGGAATTCGCGGCCACCGACAAGCTCAGAGCAGAGTTTTCTCCATGAGGCATCAGGAAATGCCTCGCCTGGACTGAGGAGTCGGGCTCCTTTCAGAGGACCTCAGCGGCCTCTGGTCTCCTCGCAGTTTTGAGACAGAATTAGGCAGGTTTCCACCTTACCGCTTGTTGCTGACAGGGCCTCGTAGCAGCATCAGCAGCAGCCCCACAAACAGGTCGTGCAGCAAAGACCCTGCGTGATGCCCCTGCACGCTCTGCCTCCTCTCAGTCCTTTGCACGTTTTCTGGCCTGTTCCTTCCCCCCCCCGCTTTGCCAACTGTCCTCCTCCAGTGGAGGCCTCGCCTCCCTCTCAAGGTTGATGATCTGTGCTGCTTCATCCTGGTAACAACAGACTGTGCCAAACGTCTTCAAGTTCCCGTTGTGTCAGTCGCAGGCTTTGGATGCAGCTGCTTTGCCATCGTGCTGAAGAACCAGCTCCTCCTCTCCTCTCCATCTTCCCTGGCTATAACGTGGCGAGATGGTTTTGGTGTGACGGGACCATACGCCTTGGCTGGGCCTGAGCAACACTGTGATGTGGTGTCTCCCCTCTGTGGTGTCTCCCCTCTCTCAGTGTGGTGCAGCCTCAGTCGTTGTCCGTCTGCACACAGCTGGGAAAGAAGCAGCACGTGCCCGCGAGTCAGCGCCTGAGCGGCCCTTTAAGGCTCCCTCAGAGGGGGCAGTTCCTGGCACTGGTCAGGGAACATCGAACTAAAGGCAGCACCAGCTGGCTGAGCTGCTCTGGTCCCATCGAGCCAGTGAGCACCTCACGGTGCAAACCACAGCTCAAAGCAGTGCTGGCTGCAGAGGGAGACGTCCTGTCCCGTACAGCTCAGCAGACAGAAGTGACACCTCGCTGCTTCCGTGGTTCACCAAAACCCCCGTGTGTGGCGAAGCCAGACGAGAGTAATGCCATCACCCTCCACCCCAAGCCAGAGCCTAAACGTCACCGTGACCCCCTGAGGAGAACAGCTCCTGCTCTCACGTGCACAAGACTCAGGGCTAACCCTGGGCCCTCCCCTCCGCACTGCTCCCGGCAGCAAGGACGTGCTGGGGGCTGGGGACTCCTTGGGTTCAGTTACAGGGTCTTTAAGTCCCACAGAAGAAGGTTATGGTAGGACACTGATGGCTGGTACGGGACACTCGAGTGCTGGGGTGATGCTTGGGGCAAGGCGCGAAGCCCCTCCAGAGCAGGTACCTTCGCAGGGAGGATCTCCCCTTCCCTGCCTGCGCTGGGTCACCCTCACCCGAGACCGAGGCTGGGCTCGGTGTCACGCGCCGTGGCGCCCCTCCTGTGCTCGCAGAGGGCTCTCCACCGTGGCCTTCCCTCAGTCACAGCTGCGTCAGAACTGGCGCCGCGTTCGGGTGGAATTTGTCCCCTTCGCTCTCCAAACAGTGGCGCGTTGTGGTGAGCAGGGAGGTGAGCTGGGGTAGATGTGCTGGATGTCCAGGAGTGCTGGTGCCTCGTGGCGGGGTTCCCTTCCGAGCACTAATCCTGGGAAGGGAGAGCACAACACTTTGGCTTTTTTAAACTTTCCCAGAGGCCTAAATAGTTCCATTATGGCGAGACTGGAAATAACCTCTTTGTTTCTGCACATTTTTAAAATCGATTTTTCTCAGGGGTGCCTGAGTGGGCTGAGGCCAAGGGGACACGGTTCGAGCAGGGCCATGGGCCAGAGCCACTCCCCAGCCCTGCAGCTGGGCCGTGGGCTGCTCCCCGCGCGCCCACCTGCAGACCCCGAGGTTTTGTACAGTTCGTCGTGTCAGTGCCCTTTGCTACTGTCTCTCTTTGTTTATTAAATGTGTTTGAATAACAGTTGAGATGCTGTCATTCATTTTTTTTCAATAAAGAGGCTGAAATGGGCTTGAAAAGTTTGACAAGCTCTGCAGCCTTCTGCCTTCTCTGCTCCCCTGTGCCACCTTCCCGCGCCGGTGCTGCACTAGGGGAGACACGGGCAGACGGGGACCTGCCGCTGGCTCCGTTTGTAACGGTGTTTGCCAAGAGGAGAATCTGACCAGGTTTTGGAGTCCTTCTGGGTTACTGTCAGAGCCGGCGGCAGACTGAAGCACTGTCTGATTTCTGTTGCCTTCCCCGTGTTTGCGCCGTCAGCAAGGCCGGGGGCGAGCTGCGGTTTAGGGTCTTTGCTGTGTGCAGAGCATCACAGCTCGGAAACGCCCGGAACCCGGCGGGACCCACAGACAGACGAGCGGCGGGAGGCCAAGAGGCAAACCAAATACTCGGCTCTGGCGATGCTGAAAGTTGGGTGACCACAATTCAGTCCCAGCAGGGGAAAGGGAGGACGAGCAAAGAGCTAAGTGAAGAATGGGGAGAACTGGGTTGGTTTAGGGTTCCTTTTGATTAGCTGCTAATAGGCTGCTGAGCACGGCGGCTGCTCCGAGGGCTGCCCAGCAGCGATGCTGCCTCCACTCCATCCCCAGCACAACACCAGCCTCACGGCAACTGAGCAGCAAGAGGGTTGGCTCGTCCCCAGAGCAGGGTTCGCCAGCAATGCGATGGGAGAAATCACCCACCATGGGGCCACAGGGGGGTGACTTGCAGGCATGGGGGGCAGAAACCGTGGCTCAGCCATGTCACCATGGAGTGTGGGACGGTGCTTTCCAAACCTCCTTGACCCACCCCCGTATCTCTGAGCCAGACAACTGCAAGTCTGGACCACCAGGGAACTTCCCCAAAGCCAAGCCAAGCCAAGCCGTGCTCAAGTGCCAGCAACCTCCAGGGCAGAGCCGGCGACTGCAGAGCTGGCACCGCCGA
>NW_010399802.1:11981-12772 GCF_000710305.1 Buceros rhinoceros silvestris
ACGCCACGTGCAAAATTGATCCCATTCACAAGGCAGGAATTGTCAGCAGAAATTTAGATTAGACAGCACTTAGGGCCTGCAGGCACAGCCTGCCGCTCTGCTGCTTTAGGGCCGTCCTGCAGGGCCACGCAGGCGGGAAGAGCCTGCGGGCAGGACCTTTAACCAGCCCAGGTCTGCCGGGCAGGCGGTTCCACCAGCACAGCGCCACGTCCGCCCCCGCGAGACCTCCGCAGCATCTGCAAAGCCTGCAGCTGCAGCGGCCAGGCTTTGCGCCAACCCCCCTTCCCATCCCGGGCTGCACCTTTTAAAAGCCATTTCTTCTCGCTGCAGGAAGCGCAGGCGATGCCCCAGCTCTGCCAAGCAGTGGGAAGCGGAGCAGGGCGAGCAGCAGCCGACCTTGTGCACTGTCTCTTCACAAGCAGGTGCCCTCTGCCCGGCCAGGGAGCCGCTCTCCCTGCTGCCAAAGCCCAGGCTGCTCCAGACCCGGTGCAGCGAAGGGAAGGAGGGGCGTGGTTGGCAGCAGAGGGTCTCGGCTGGGTTTGTCAGAGCACCCCCCGCTGCCTCCCAACCCCACTGCCCCAAGAAGACATGAGATGCCAGGGGGAGACACCTGCCCAGCCAAGGGCGTAAGAGGATCAGTCCCTCCTCTGGAAGAGGAGGCTCAGGCTCCTGCCAGAGCTGAGCCCACCCTGGCCACCACGTCATGGCCAGGGGCCACTTGGCTCGTGGGGCTGGGGCTCTGCTGGCCACCACAGGCAGAACCCCCGGTAGTCCCGGCAGCTCCGCGCGCC
>NW_010399802.1:12927-15095 GCF_000710305.1 Buceros rhinoceros silvestris
CTTTGCCCGGAGCTGCCTGCCTGCCTCTGTCTGTGGGCAAAGAGGAGACCTGAACCGACACTGAAGACGGGAAAGGGTTGCAGCAGCAAAAGGCACCGATCAGGCTCTGACGGCTTGGCCTGGGGCTCCAGCAAAAACGTTTTCCTCTCCACGCAGGTCTGGGCGGGTGGAACCCAGCGGTGCAGAGGTCTGGCCTCAGCCATACCTGCATCTGGCACGAACACGCACGCTCTCCGGCTCTGCCGCGGGCTCTCGCGTAAAGATGAAGGTCAGTTCGTCACTCACCCACCAGCTTCACCCAGCACACAGGCATCAAGCCAGGTCTTTCCGCAGAAGAAAGCCTGCAGGTATTTTCAACCCAGCTGACTAATTTGTTTGGGAAACAGGGACCTTAGCCGTGTCCTTCCACCTAGATCTGGTTTTGAGGCAGCCGCTGAAGGCTTAACCCAACTTTTATATGGGCAAATAACCCCCATGGACTCTCTCCCTTCCAGCGCTGGAGAAACTCACTGGTTTCTCCAAACCACCACCACCACGACAACAAAGGACCTGCAACCCCCGAGCAATTACCTTAAAATGGAGGCGTAACAGATGAGCAAAGGCTGCGGTACTCACCCTCTGGCAGCATTTCCTGCTGGAGAACCGGCTCCAGCCCTCCTCGGGTTCCCCAGACTCCAGGGGACAGGAGCCCCATACAAGCCCATCCTCGGTCTGAAGTGTGGCGAGTCCTCAAAGAACTCCTCAGAGAGCCGAGAGCTCAGCCGGCCTCTGCCTCACCGAGAGTCCTGGGGAAAGGCGAACACCTTCCACCCGTGGTTTAGCTCCAGGCAGCAGCTCCGTCAGCACAGCGAGGAAAACGCACCAGTGACCGCGAACCATTTGAATGACAGCGGCTGAAAACGAGGAAAACTGTTTGGGCAGGGCCAGAACCTGGGCTCTGAGCTGGAGACATCTCGGGAAAGCCGGCAGGTCACCCACCGAGGGGCTGCGAGATCCCCAACGACAGGGCACCCTCCCCCAGCATGGCAGCGGGATTTCATCCGCAATCGGAACGCAGAGAAACCTGTAAAAGGTGGGAAGGGGATGGTTGTATCTGTGAAACCAAAGGAGCTTTGCCAGAAGCACAGGCTGGAGGACACGCTCTGCTCTTCCCCGACAACACGACCCCAAAGCATGCAGCCACCCGCGCTCCCGGCGGGGTGAAGAGCTCCCAACTCCCCATTTCCAGGAGGAACAGGGCTGAACGCTGTGATCGCTCCGGATGTGGGCAGGGAGGGCCTGGGTGCTCAGCACCTACTCACTGGATCTCCTTTTCCTGTCCTGTTGCGTCTTCTAGGCATCACCTGCACCTTCCTTGAAGCACATGTCCTTGGACAAGAGGCCAGAGCAGAGAGCAGAGAGCACCTGCTGAGAGCAGCACAGCCAGCACTGCTTCTCCTGGCTCCCTTTACACACAAACACCCTGTTGGCTTCCTGAGAAGCCCCTCCGCAGGTTCTGGCTGCACACCGACTCCACCTGCTCCCGGGATCCGGCAGCAGCCCCAGGAAACACTCAGTCCTTCCCCCACGAAGTCCCTTATTCCTCACGAGTAAAAGCCGGGGGAAATGACAATTAAGAGTTTGGTTGATAAGATCTGGGAGAGGGAACCCCCCAGCCGCTGCTCGGGGTCCCAGATGGCAACCGTGGGGGATTAGACTCACCCCGAGCTGCAGCACAAGCCACCCCCCCTTGCTGTGCCTCACCCTCAGCCCCTGGCTGGAGACCCCGCGCGGCTGGAGACCCCGCGCGGCTGGAGATGAGGGACCCCGTTCCTCCCGAGGCCCTGCTTTTTGGGGAACATGCCACCCTCCTCACCTCCACAAATGCAGGAAACTGGAAGAAAAGGACCAGCAGCTTCCAGACACCCCCAGCCAGGCTTCGAGCAAAGCCCTCTGACCATCTGGGAGCCCTGGGCCAGTGTCTGTCCCTCTCTCTGCCCCGCTCCCAGGACAGCGTGACAGCACAAGCCGGAGCCACCTCTCAAGCCACCGCTGCTGTGAGTTTATGCAAGTTAATCTTTCTCAGGCTCATCTCCAGAGCCATTCCCGTTGCCGCGAGGAGATCCCCCCTTCCCGGCACCAACCTCCCCCGCTCCTGTACGAAGCGCCAGCCCTGGGAAAGCCGCGGG
>NW_010399802.1:15253-15888 GCF_000710305.1 Buceros rhinoceros silvestris
GGGACAGGGGCCAGCTTGCCCACACACCAGCTGCAATCACCCACCAGCCAGAGGTGTATCACCAGCGACAAGCCCCATCTTGCTGGATTCCTGCGAGCTGGGGGGAGCTGTCAGTGCACGCTCCGGTGCCAGCTGCTCCTCACCCCCGCTCCCAGCTCCGCATGAGCAGCGTCATTCCCAGTGCTGGCCAGTGGTCATGGCAGCAGCCCCCAAGGTGGGGTTTCTCACCTGGTGTCACACCCGCGGTGGTGGTGACTAAGAAGCACGAAGCAGCCAGGCAGATCCACAGTCAGCCCCGGAGAGCATAAAACTCGGGTGAGACAGACCTAAGCCTGACCTAGCCCAGGAGCTGGGCTTAAATGCCGCTGGGGAACAAACGGGGTGAAGGAGGTGTGGGAGCAGCCCCCAGAGGAGGCTCATCAGGCTAATTAGGACCCATTAGTGCAGGCAGTGCCATGGCGCCCTTGGCAGGGGAAGGAGCGGGCAGCGATGCTATGGGAGATCCTTGGGAAACTCAGGATGATAACCCAGCGCTCCCCCCGTCCTCGGCACTGTCCCCGCCCTCAGCACCAGCAGGGCCACAGGGGTGTCGTCAGGGCTGTCCAGATCCTGTCGTGCCCCAGACTCAGGTCAGG
>NW_010399802.1:16093-16548 GCF_000710305.1 Buceros rhinoceros silvestris
TGGGTGCGAGGGAGGATCAGAGCAGGAGGTTCTCTGGGATGGGGTGGGAGCAGCTCCCTGCCCTGAGCCGCTCTGCCATTCCTCGGCTGAAACGTCACTTGTTTCCCTCACTCTTAAAAACCAAAAAAAACCCCCAACCAAACAAGCCCCTTGGGATGGGGTGGGAGCAGCTCCCTGCCCTGAGCCGCTCTGCCATTCCTCGGCTGAAACGTCACTTGTTTCCCTCACTCTTAAAAACCAAAAAAAACCCCCAACCAAACAAGCCCCTAAGCCCCTCCAAACGCTCCCCCTGCGGGGTTCAGTCTCCAGGAGATCCGCTAACCTGCGTCTCTGGAGCAAATTCGACTCGTCCTGCTCAGAGGTGACTTGCAAAGCTCTGCGGCGTTTGCGCTTTGGTTTCCAGGCTCACGATCTGCCCCAGGACTGAGGCTGCTGAGCTCGGGCGTACCCCGCAC
>NW_010399802.1:16704-17004 GCF_000710305.1 Buceros rhinoceros silvestris
CGGTCGGCCCGCCCGCCCCCCCCCCGCTGTCCCCCAGCCTGTCCCTGGAGGGCTGTGAGCAGCGGCTGACAAGTGACATCCCGCAGACACGAGCCCTGGTGTCGGGCCAGGCTGTGCCCCTCGGGCCAGAGCCCGAGGTCTCAGGGTGGCAGGAGACTTTAAAAGTCACTTGTAAAGGTATTTACCAGGAGAAGCGCTTGGCTCTCCTACCCCCAACAGGCACCGGGTGACCCCAAAGCCAGTGTCCCAGCCCGCTCGCTTTACAGTAAACACCTCGTCTCTGCAAGCAGCGTGTTTTGC
>NW_010399802.1:17231-17529 GCF_000710305.1 Buceros rhinoceros silvestris
GACGTACCACGCACAGGAACGTGCGTTTCTTCTGCTGCCAGCCCTGCTCCCAAGCCGCCAGCATCATCCAGCCTCCGAGCGCCCCTCCAAGCCCATCGCTGGGGACAGCAGCTCTGCCTCCCCCAGCCCCCGGCTGGCTGCCCGCTGGACCCCGCTGCTGGCTCTCCCTCCTGAGCGGCTGCAGGGGAGGAGGGGGCTGCTGCTCTCCCCCCACAGGCAGGCACCCGCTGCAGGCTCTTACCGAGGGCGGCATGTCGACACCACCCTCATCTGCGGGCTAAATCAACAGCAACTGCTT
>NW_010399803.1:0-833 GCF_000710305.1 Buceros rhinoceros silvestris
CCCATCCCACCACAGGCTGCAGGAGCCCCGGGAGCCCAAGGAGGAACAGGCGCAGGTGTTGCTCAAGATCTGCGACAACACTGAAGCGGCTCCAAGGTAGGTAAGGGCCAGCGCCTGGGTGCCCAATTCCCCCACCCTCGAAGGGTGCCAAATCCCTCTACCCTGCACCCTTTCCCAGCCGCTGACCCTGCCGAGGGGCTGTCCCCTCCCCAGGGCCGCCTCGCACAGCAGCAAGGAGGGGTGACCAGCCAGCTCCGGGGAGGGCTGTGCGCCCAGCGGCATCCCCAGAGACCCCTCTCCAAAAAGCAGGGCCGAGAGCACTGCCCAGGAAGAGCCAGCACCGTAGAGCCCGCCGCTGAGCCAGGGCACAGCGCTGTGTGGCGCTCGCTGCCGAGAAGTCGAGCCCCCCCTTGTTGACCCGCTCCTCATGCCACGAGCAAAAGCAAGAGAACTCAGCCGGGGCACACAGCGTCTGTGGCGCGTCAGAGGCCTGCCCGAGGGCCACCGGCTTTGTCTGGAACGATGACTGTCTTTACACTCTCCTGTTCGTGTGTGAGAAGTACAATAAAAAGGCGCACGTGTACGTGTCCGCTTCATTCTGCGGCTTGGGGCGTCCAGCCGCTCTGAAAAGTTCTGTAAAGGCAGAGGAAAGCAATGCGAGAGGTGCTGTGGGGCAGAGCCAGGGGCTCTTGGGCAGGGTGGTGGAAGAGGCGCTCAGCTCCTCCTGCATCTGTGCTCTTCAAAAACTCACTCACCCATGGCGCAGGGTGGGCTTGGCCGGCTTCCTCCCGCCTCTCACCGACTCGGACGCCTTCCCACGCCTCATCAGCTCC
>NW_010399803.1:958-2244 GCF_000710305.1 Buceros rhinoceros silvestris
CACCAGGCGTCCAGCCACAGGGTTCAGGAAGATAAACGATTAAGAGAGGCTGCTGGTCCCAACAGCCCCGGGAGGGCTCTGCAGACCCCGCTCAGGGAGGTCTGTCCCCTTCTCCTGGTGCCAGCGCATCCTGCCGAGGGCAGGCCCTGCCACAGCACAGCTGGCACTGGGGTCAGCACCGGCACCCTCCCACAAACAAGGATCATTTCCTGCAAAGAACAACTCAGGAAGATAAACGATTAAGAGAGGCTGCTGGTCCCAACAGCCCCGGGAGGGCTCTGCAGACCCCGCTCAGGGAGGTCTGTCCCCTTCTCCTGGTGCCAGCGCATCCTGCCGAGGGCAGGCCCTGCCACAGCACAGCTGGCACTGGGGTCAGCACCGGCACCCTCCCACAAACAAGGATCATTTCCTGCAAAGAACAACTCGGGAATAAAGCTTCATTGATGTCACCAGCTCACGTCACACCCAAGTGACAGCCGCTTTGCTGGTTGTTTCAAAGTACACTCGGGCAAGTTCACAGCAGAAGCGTTAACACCCACCAAAAAATTAGTTAAAAATCAACTTGCCCGAGGCACGTTGGCTACAAGAGCAGGTCACAGCTCCTGCCTGGAGGCACAGGACAGCCCGAGCAGGGCCTACGAGGGACTGCGCAGAGAAATCTGCGCTCCCCGGCTGCTGCCCTCTCACCTTTGCTCTTTTCTGCCAAGGCAAAACCGTGCTCGTTTTAGTTATAGACAAATGTTATGCTGATGCTCCACGCAGAACCCGCAACACAAAGTGAACCCGGCGGAGTGAGGACTCTGTGTCGGTTAAACAGGGAGAGATGGAGGACTCGCCCTGTCCCCGGGGCCACGCAGCCCCCGAGTCACCGTGGGTCACAGTGCCACACCGGAGCGTCCTGAAAACCCCCTGGGAGCGGTAAAAGGAAGGATTCCAGTTTCGACGATGTCACCACAAATAACCACCAGACAGGACCAGGCAATATTTGTTTGTTTTTTTTATAAAAAAAATAAAACCAAAGCAATTTCCACCAGTGCCCCCCTTCCTGAGCATGCCCCAGCACCTCCACCTCGGGCACCGCAAGCCCGAAGTGTGAACCGACAAGCAACTTGTTTCCATTCCAGCCAGGAAGAATAAAGTAAAACTCCAGAAAACAGTGAACCTCTTTGGTATATAACGACAGGGTAGGTTATACCACAAAGCTTGAGTAGGAACCATTTCCGAATGGTCACGTCTAAAATCGCGTTAGCCAGCCAGGCCTGTTTCTCCGTGTGGAGAATCCTCCT
>NW_010399804.1:0-8367 GCF_000710305.1 Buceros rhinoceros silvestris
GCCCCCGCGGCGGGGCCACGGTCCCCTCCCGCCACCTCGCCCGCCTCGGAAGATCCTCTGACACGGGGGCTGTTTGCTCTTAGGGGCGACGGCAGCCTTTTCACCGGCTGTAGGTCTGGGGAGGGATTTTCTCCTGGGTCGCGATGTCGTGGGCGTTTTAACTCCCTGTTGCCTGTTGCGGTTTTCTCTGCAGACAGCTGCATCCCACAGGGAACAGTGACCTCCGTTGTGGCAAACACTGGTTTAGGTCCCCGAGGACCTATAGGCAATGACAAGTTATTCGGCTTAGTTTTCCTGTGCTTGGTTTTCCCCAGTTTATTGTTGGAGCCTGGTGACTTGAGATGGGAGACAGGTCAGTGATGGAAAGGGGTCATAAGCTTCACTCACAGACTGTGAAACTCTGGTGAGCATCAAGTACTGAGGGGATTGCTGCTGCGAAGGTTTCTGAGAGTGTGGTTTTTAAACTCCAGGAAGAAGACCCCACTGATCTTTGGTCCTCTTGCGCTTCATGGGCTCTGTTAGCAGAGTGCCTGTGGAAACTTCTTGTTATTTCCAGCCCATTTTCCCTTTCCCAACCCTTCTTCCTTGAGGACATGAGGGCAGGCAGTTTCCTTTGCTAGGCTGCATGTGCAACTGTGGGTGGTCAGCCCTGCACCTTCTCCGACAAAAGCGGAGCTGCTGGGTTCTGCTCTCCTCCCTCCCTTCCTCCAGAGGATGCCAGTGATGCTGAAGGCATAGGGCTGGAGAGCAGGAGGTCAGCACTGAACTGGCTGTCACAGTTTTCCTGGGTGACCTCTAGGTCTCAGAACTCCAGATTCCCCAGGTGCTGCAGTGGTTAATGGTGGTTTTTGTGTGAGCTGAAGGGTAGGAAAGAGCTTAGAAGCCCAGGGAAAGCCCCTTTTGGAAGAAATCCACAGTGTGATGGAGGATGGAGCCACCCAGCTACCCTGCCAGTTGAATACGGTACGGTCTGGCAGAAATTACTTCTAGAAATGGGTGACTGGAGTCCAATACGTAAGTTCTTTTGCTGTTGGCTTTTTGTTGTTGTTGTTGTGCTGAAGCTCCAACAACAATATATTTATTCATGTAATTCTAATCTTACACATAATTATAGTTTAATTTTTCCAGTAATATCTGTAAGAGGCTTGGCCCACTGGGAAGATATTTAAACCCTAATAGAAAATAGCAATTGTCCGCAGCTATCTCCAAAATATGGCTGATGTAGAAAGCCTCCTCAGCTGCATGTAGGCAAAGCTGGAACCTGCTGAAAGGCTTGTGACTTGCTTTGTTTCAAAACAGTCTGGTGTCCAGTGAATTGGGCATGTGGTTTATTGATCTGATTATATATGAGACAGGAAACCTCCCAAGCCTGTGTTCCTACGTGACCCCATTTTTGTAAAAGCTTTGGGTGAGCTAGGCAGGTCAGGCAAGCAAGAAAACCAAGTGTTTTGCTAGACATTCTTAAATAAATGTCTTATTTTTAAGAGGACTTTAGGACAAAGTATTGGAACCTATCACTCCTGGCTGAAATACGAATCCAGTTTATTCTGTATTGCTCACTGAGAAAGTTGATGGACTAAATCTGAAATTAATACGTTTTAAACTTGTAGTCACGACTTTTTGCACAGCACTTTTTAAGACTCCATGGTTAGAGGGAATTTTGGTGGAATTCAGAATATGGAGATTTTTAATATGGTGACTGTTTATGATTTAGAATGTGGTGAAAAGGATTGTCATTGCATTCGAGATCAGCGCAATACTGCTGCTCTTTCAGTCTGCAAAATTTGCCCCTATTCGTATCTTCTCTACGTGGAGAGATGCTGATGTCCCATGAGGCAGAAAATGTGAGTTTTTTTGAAATTTTCAACATTCGGAATCCAAAATCTGCAACTTAGCCTGAGAATTCAACCCATTAGTTTCAGGAAAATGGGGGTAAGATTAAAGACCCCCCCCTTTTTTTTGGTGGGGTTTGTTTGTTTGTTTGGGGATTTTTTTTGTGTTTTGTTTTGTTTTGTTTCAAATGAGAAGTTCACCTAAAAATAAAGAAGTTCCTAAGATTCTGTCCTGGCTCGTTAGTGCTTGAAAAGGATGATGGACCTTGCTGCTTATCTGTCTGTGAAAACCAGGCTCTGCTTTTCCCGTACTGCAATGCTCGCATCAGTGGTGCCTGGGGAAGAGTCTCAGCCCCCTCATCAGGCAAGGAGATGTCTACATAGAGCAGGGGAGAGACCTCAGACCTTGGGGGTGGACCTGTGGACCAGGATGCATCTGTTCCCGTGCGGAGCAGCCTGAACCCTGGGGGTCCCAGTGAGTTTGAACAGATGCCCTTGAGGAGTCTTTATCCATTTGCCACTAGCTATATATAAGACAGTTTTCCATGGCTATTGAAGAATCTTGCAGTGTAAGTCATGCTGCACGACACATGACATAAAGGTGGATGTGTGGGGACAAGACAGGCCATGGTGCATAAATGGAGAGAACAGAGTAAGATTAACATCTTAACACATGGGATGCATAATCCTGTGTAGCAGAGGCCTCAACTAATCGGTTACGTGCAAGGCCAGTGCAGCTGAGCCTGTCCCCCAGAGCAGGGTATTTGGCTGAGCCCTTGTCTGGTAATGTGGTTAGCAGCCTGCAGGATGGGGATCTGCACGGCGCACGTAAAGGAAGCGTGGGTGGATGAGAACAAAGATGTGTTCAGGAAGTCATTACTTAAAAGGTACCAGTGACTTGGTCCCCCCTTTCTCCATCTGATCTGTCCAGAATCACATAAGTTTGGGTAGCAACCTGTGCTTCTCTGTCCCTGCAGACCGACCTTGTCCTTTGCATCCTCACGCCTTGTGCGTTGGAGGTATTTGCTGTCACAACACACATCCCATGGCAACAAGCTCAGCTGCTCTGAGGAAGCAGGGAGGGAAAGCAGGAGCAGGACTTACTGGTCTGTCCTCTGCCTGCCTTTTTTCTGTGGTCCTCCTTGGTCTCTGATCAACAGTGAGCACTGCTGCTAGGCTCAGAGAGACTTTTAGACCACAGATGCCCCCTCAGCATCGCTAATCCTCCCTCCTGACCACTTTTATTGCCGATGCTGGACTCCTAAGTTGTCTGCCCTTGCCTCATCCTCACGCCCAATGAGGATGCTGTGAGATAGGGGATGTCTCACCCTGCCCTTACTTCCAAAGGTGGAGGCTCCTGACAGCCTTCGCTTCTCTGGGAGCCCAGTGCAGGACTGCTGCTGTGGCTGCTGGAGCCCATCACAGTTCTGTGGGGCCTCGTTAGCACTTGTTACTATGTTGTGATTAGTTACAGTGAAGCTGCTGTAGGAATTCAGAGGCTTGCTTGAGCAGAAATTAGCCATAAACATAAAAAATAAATTATATGAATGCCTAGGGGAAACTCCTCTGCTACGCAGCATTCAGTCAGCTAGGCAAGTTCCTGCCCAAAGAAGCGGTTGTGCTGTACCCACAGGGAAACCAGTGTTTCTCCCATTTCATTAGCAAAGGTGTCAAGAGGTGGGATTAGTCTGGACGAGGGAGGACAGTGGTGTCTTCTCCCACAGTTGGTCCAGTGCTAGCGGGGAGGGAGCAGGGTGCAGCCAAGTCTGCAGGCTCCTCTGTCTCCTACACAAAACCCAGCACCTGCTTCTCCAGCCCCTAATGCCTGAAAGCAGGAGCATGTTTTGGATGCACCCATAAGGTGTCACACCACCAGACTTCTCCCAGCAGCTGGGCTGCTGGGGTTAATTTTGACTCCAAGCTCCGTGTCTTGCTGGCTCATGGAGGAGGGAAGCATCGGGACCTGGGGCTAGTTGCTGCCAGCAAGCATGGCTCAGGCGTGGGCGGATGTTGGCAGCCTGCCGCTCTGGGCTGGCTCTTCAGCAGGCATGTCAGAGCTGGCCAAAAGGGAGGGAACAGTGGGGAGACCCAAATAATGGGAAAAGCCAACATACGCTCTCAGAGAAAGAAAAGGGAAAGTAAAAAGAGAGTCAAGGATGCATTGCCAGCTGGCAGGCGTTGAGCGGGGTGGGGAGGAGGAGACCTTTGCAGAGGCACAGGACTTCTCTGAGGTTGGGGTTAACCATCCGTCCAAGCAAAGGCTGGTGTGGCAGGTTGCGTCTTGGTCTCCAGCTGCCCTGGGCCTGGCAGGCTGAGGGAATCAGGTCACTCTGAGGAGAGTTTTCCCTCTCTGGTGATGTGAGGGGATGGAAACCCATGTAGCAGGCTCTGGGCTGGCAGGTGCAGAGGGAGTGGGTCCTTCTGTGGGGTGGGACAGCTGTGCTTTCCCATTCCTCCTGTGCACCCTGCATATTCTCAGGGAAGCCTCATCCTATGAGGGCGACTTAGTCCTGCTGACCAGTGGTGGCTTCCAGGGAGCTCAGTGGTGTGGGGAAACCCATCCCCATCAGCTGGATCCTCAGGGCAGCAGGTTCAAATCAACTGAAAATGGCTAAAGCAGCCAAACCTCAGTCACTGGGCAGGGTGTGACCAGCCATGTGGCGAGCCCACTGACTCCAAGGCAGGGTGAGTTGTGTGTGTGTGTGTGTGTGTGTGTATGTGTGTGTGTGTGTAACCTACAGCTCGAGGCCACGTGCAGGACCTATCAGTGAGAAGGCTGCTGCCACTCCTGCACAGCAATGAGAGTTCCTCTTGTCTTGGTTTTCCTGCTGGCAAAATGGCATCCCTTCTTTTGAAAAGCACCTTGGGATGCATTGCGGAGAGGGCTACGGAATGCTGTGTGCTGCTAGTGTCAGAGAGGCACGCAGCAGGGGGGCCCAGCTCTGAGAGGGGTTAATGCTGCCTGCAGAGGGGCTGGGAAGGGGGGTGCTTTGAACATTTCCAGGATTTATTGCAAACAGCAATCCCTGTTGGGAATGAAGTGTTTATTTGCAGCCTCACCCACACTCTCCCCATACTTGCTGCCAGCAGGGCTGCTTCTGCCTCCCCACCCCCACCCCAGTTCCCTCCCTACCCTTGTGCCAAGACGCTTTTCCTGAGGTATAGCATTTATCCCCCACCAGAAGCTGCCAGGGCTCCTTCTGGCCTATGCCAGCTGAGCCTTGGTTGTGGCTTCTCTCACGGGGCTTGTTCACAGATTTGCATCATGCCACATCATCCCTCTGCTAGCCCCTGTGGGAAGCTGCTATTGCCTGTGGCAATGGTGGAAGAGAAACTCGTGCCATGAGGAGACCTGCAGTCAGATTGCTGTGTCCTTTAGCAGCCCTGCTCTAGCTGCACAGCCCAGGCTGCCTGCTCGGGGGCTGTCTCTGCCAGTGAAGGTGGCAATTAGTGGTCAGGGAGTGCATCACCCTTTCCCTCGCCCTCTCCTGGGACAGGGCTGAGCACAGTCCATGCCCCCACAGCTGAGCTCCTCAGAAGGTGATCTCTGGTTTTCAGTCTGGGCCATCACACTAGTGCAATCCCTCACGTGGAGGCTGCCGTGGTGGGATAAAGGTGCCCCATGCCTGTGGCAGGATTTACAAAAGTGGTAAATATTGCCTGGTGGGAAACTCTGAAGCCTGAGTGTAACTCCCAGTACCTTCTGGGCTGGAAAGTAGAAATAGCAGCCATTTTTCCTGCTGGAGAATGATTTTCACACATTGCCAGATAAAGTTCTCATTTAAGTGGACTTTCTTCTTGTTTTACCTTAATGTCACAAGTCATCTCCCATCTACAGTTTTGCAAAAAATCGTGATGTTCCTGTGAAACAATTCAGTGTGGATAAATCAAGTTTTTAGGTCAGCTCTGCTTACCTAGGCTTATCTCAATCCCCTCTTCATATCTGGATAACCTCTATTGCACCTTTTCCCCAGCTGGGCTGGGTCACGCCAGTCCTCCATGGCTGGACAGGCAGCAGCACTGTCTTTCATTAGTGGGGATGGAGGCAGCGCAGTGCCTGTGTTGTGTAGCCAGCACATGATGTTCACATTGCTATCTTTCAGGACTTCGGAGGCAGCCCCCAAAAGACAGAAGGTGGAGCCTGGCTCATCTGAACATTGATACCAGCCCATGCAAGGGAAGAACCAGCCTGTATTTCTTTAGGTATGGGACCAAGCCACTTAACCAGCCCAAATGGCAGGTGAAAGCCGGAGCACTGAAAAACCTCATGTTTGGAAACTTTAATCCTGGAAGTGGTACTGCACATTACCTTTGGCTGCCTGCTCCAGCTGCCTCCCCAGCTCTCTACCTTCATGGCCCCATTGCCCATGGGGCCTCTGGGACAGGGCTGGGCTGGATCAGAGCTCTGCAACCCCAGGCGATGTCCCCCAGTGCTCACCCCAAGCTGCTCTGCTCCCACTTTGCACTCCCCAGCAGTGTGGGTTCAGACTTACTGACCCCAGTGTCAGCTGAGGTAGTAAATAAACACCCCCAAAGCAGAAGGCAACATTTTCCCTTACTGTCTCCAGTGCTGGCCTCATTGGTTTACCCGGAGGATCCCACCAGGCACAAGGCTGACTCCATTTACGCATGTCTTCAGCATTGCTTGTCCCCAGGGCAATGTGGCATGCTCTAATGCGATATGATTCACTGGCTGCTGACACCAGTGGAGGACTTTTTGGAGACAGTATCATAAATGACCTCTATAGAGTGAGCAGGCATGTAAACCTACTGCTTCCCCACTCCGTGGTGGTGAGGGTTTTTGTCAGCTCCCAAATTTCTCACTGAGAGGGCCAGGGGATGTTCGTCTCATGTGCTCTGACATAGGAGAGCAGATGGGAGCATGTCGTGGATGTGTCCTAGCTTCCGTCCTGTGTGCTGCTGTGATTTGACCACATGGGTACACGAAAAGGTCAGTAGGAATTTGGCAGGTGCATTAACAGACAAAGAAAAAGACAAAACAGCAATAGCATTAAACATAATGTTCAAAAAAAATCTGAACAGAGCTATCTTGAGAAAAATGGCATAACTGGAACGCCTGCTGCTGGTGTTGATCACAAGAAGCCCCGGAAATGTGCATTGGGGTTGAGATGGATATGAAAAATGCTGCCAGGGCAAGGGCACAGAGGTGTTGCTCACTTCCAATGAAAACATAGACACTATTGAAAATAAAGACTGCAGCAGTATCTCTCCCTGGTGACAGAGCTCTCTCCTATGAACTGTGTTTGTACTCACAGGGTATGGCACAGGCATAAAGGGGTCTTTCTGAGCTTGGGATAAACATCAACCTGGAGCAGGTTGAGAGTAGTGGTTCCTGGAGATGGAGATGATTCATTCTGCACGTTTGCAGGACAGTTTTAAGGTATGCCACTATCCCACTGAAGTGTTGGATCCCCAGAGCGGTGGGGGTGTGTGGCAGCCAGCCTGAGCCATGCTGTGGTGTCCGCAAGGGAGAGCTCCCTCCTGCTGATGTTGAGTCGACCTGAAGTCATTCCACTGACTTCTGTCGTTGATGTTTGCAAACTTTGGGCCTTTACTCTGCCTGACTGTGGCTGCTTTCTTTTCTTGCTCTCCTGTCAGGGCTACAGTTCAAGGTCTAGAGAGGTTTATGTTGTAAGGGAGCTAGGGAGAAATTTCTCCCGCCCCAATGCACCTCCCTTCCTGCTGTCCTACCACCCACACATGAGCTGGGTGTTAATTTCGTGGGGGGAGCTGGTGGAAGGGGAGGGGCAAGAGGAGGAGAGAGGGGAGTCTTTGCCTTAATTCTTGCTCTATCTCTTTGGCGCTCAGTGATTCGCTGCCTGGACTCCACTAGGACGGGACAGGACAGGCTTGCCTGTGAAAGACCCGCGCTAGGTTCAGGTGAGATGGGCGATTTCTCTTTGAGCAGATCTGGCTGGGTGTGTGTGTCATGCTGGAAGTGCCAGTATCTCTGGTCCTCCAGCAGCCAGATGCTGTGTGCCAGCTGCCTGCCATGCTCTGGGGAGTGGACCAGAAAATCTGCTAGGGGAACAGCTTCCCAATGTTGAGCAAAGGAAGAGAGAGCTGGAGGATGGGGAGCAAATAATCAGTTTGGATTCATCCAGGGAAGAGGTTTTTCCTTCAATGGCTCCTGCAAGAGACAACTGGCAGCAATACTGATGGGGGGCTGTCGGAAAGATGCATGCCTGAAGGATGAGTAATTGGTGCTAAAAGTTGTGGCAGCAGAGAGAAAGAAAAGGGCTCAGACAACAGAAAGGTTGAGAGGAGAGATGAGAGTGGGCCAGACAGTGATGGGAAGAAGAGCAGCTATGGCTAAGTGTTTGTAGGAATGAAGGTAGGCTGTTGGCATCTCAGCTCCTGCAAATACGAGGCAGTGACTCCCTCTCCTGTGTGCTGCCCTGCAGAGGTGCTGCCCCTGGCACTTTGACTTGGGGGCTGCATCTCTAAATATGTGCCTGGGAGCGTGCTCCTTCTTCTTGCCTCAGAGGCTTCATCAAATTTGTTCAAGTGTAGG
>NW_010399804.1:8454-20138 GCF_000710305.1 Buceros rhinoceros silvestris
AAGGCAGTAAGACAACACAGTCTGTGCATGTGCTCAACCCTAGGGATCTGTGTGGATATTTGCGAACAAACCCAGGCAGAATACATGGGGGTTTCATAATGCCTGATCTGTGTCTCCTTAAATCAACAGTGCTTTTAAAGTGATCGCTACTAGTCAGAGCTTTCATCCAATGTTATTGGAAATGCCATTGCCCCAGTTTTTCCTCTTTGATGGCTGCTGATGCAAGAGGTTGAACCTTGGACTTGACTCTTGCAGCCCTGCAACGGCCCAGCTTTGCTGGATTCAAAGGTGCAGATGTGGTCCTTGCAGAAGGCACGCTAATGAGCCCTGAGCCGTATCTCTACCTGCCCATGCTCCTGGCCAGGGCTATAAGAAAGTTTTGGTGCCCCAGATTGGAGAGTAGATACCTTGCCTCTTGGAGCGTGCAGGCGGGATGCAGTCCTATTGCATTGCAATGCAGCATTGCAGCAGGCACTGCTAGGAATGGGTTACAGCACTGCCAGAGTCATAGGTCCTCACGTGCCTCTGCCTGTCCTGGTTTCATTGATGTGCCCTGTCCTGTCACCAACTGGAGATGGCTGAGCCCGCCCAACATCAGCCAGGTAGATTCCCAGCTTGCATCTAAGCAGGAAGTGGGGTGCTTGGACTCCTTGTGCCAGGCTGAACCGGGAGCTCAGCGCAGGGACAACCATGGCAGGGAGCCTGCGAGGCACTGCTCTGTTGCTCTGCGATGGCTGCACACACACCTTGTGCTGAGGCACCAGGATCTGCAACATAAGCTGTAGATTCCACTCATCCTCCGTGCTGGGAGGCATTAGGCAATGTGTCATGCCATAACCTCACCTGCCTTTCGGAAGAGTTTGGCTTGTGCATTCTTCCCCCATGCTCTCTGTTTCTCATGTCTCCGAAAGCAATTGCTCCCAGGCTGTGCTTTTGAGAGGTTAGGCAGGGTGTGCCTGCCTGGGGGAGTTAGAAGTGCCTAAAGTAGTGAGATGCAAATCCCCTGCGCTGCCCTCCCACAAACCACAGGCTTTTGGGGATGTTGGCTACCAGCGACACTGGCTCCTCTATTCTTCTGCCAGGAGTCCAGGGAAGCAACCGCAAGGTTCAGATTTTAGGCTCTGCAGAGGTTAGAATTTCTGTGTGCACCTGCAGATTGTGGTTGCTTTACAGCCTAAACCCTCAGCCAGTCTCAGGCTGGCCTCAGTAGGTGGCCAAGCCACAGAGCGGGAGGCTGGCAGCTTCCCTCCCTTCGCCTGACATGCCCAGGACTCCAGGGTGGCATGCCTTGCTCCATGAATTTGCTGCCCCGGTGAGGTGTCAGCTCTGTAGCCACTGTGTCCTCTCCTGCAGACTCTGTCCTGTCCCTGTGGGGCACCGCTGGGCTGCACCACAGGTCACTGCCCGCTGTGACTGTTTGCAGAGTGGGTGCTGGAGCAGCGTGGGTTTTGCCCTCTGTGCCATTCACATGCTCTGCTCCTCCAGCCAGTGACAGGAGTCATGCTCTCCCCACACTTTGGCTGTGCTCAAGGACCTCTGAGCAAGCCTGGTACCACGCAGGACTTCAGCCAGATATCTCTGGCCATCAGGTGGGTGGCTCTAGAGCTCCTCTGGGGCCAGACTGCCTGTGTCTGTAGGAGACCTGTCACTGCAGTGCTCTGTGAGAAACATGGATCCTGCCGTGGCTGCCTGTTACTGAGCTGCCTGCTATGTGCCAGTGGATACAAGCAGACTACGGGCTAAGTGGAGATCTTTGAAGTATCTGGTCCATTTATGGACATCATCAGTTAGTCTTGACTCTTTTCTAGGCTGAAGTAAGAAACCACCTCTGTGTCTCTGTGTTACCATCTCAACAGCGATGGTAAGCCATGGACACAAACACAGTCTGAACCGGCACTGAAGAACAAGAGCCTACCCTGCTTTTAGTAAGGGATTCACCACTGGTCCTCAGTAAAGTCCAGCCACTGTTAGGTACTTGGGAGGCTCTCCTGTCCCGGCAGCAGAGGATAGGGCAGGAGCCATTTGGTCCCCGTCTGAGCTGTGGGTGTATGCTCTGAAGGATGATGCTTTATTATCCTTGCAGCTTGTATTACAGATGTGCTTGTCATCAGTAAACTCACAGTTGCTTCTTATCGCGCTTTTGCTGATGTCAGTAAGCAGCAAACTCACTGTCTGAGAAGCACTGCTCTGATTTCGTGTTGGAGAAAATGTAAGCAGGAGCTGATCCTTGTGACAGCCTCCCGTGCCCCACAGATGCTGTGCCAAACAGATGCTTTGAGGATGCCCAGTAGCCCACATAACCTGGAAGTTAATTAGGAGGTGTAAAGAAGCCAACTAGCTTCCAACAGCTTGAAACAAGGGACACTTTAGTTTCAACTGCTGTCCTGGAGTTTATCAATTTTTCTCTTGCTACATCTTTCCTTGCCATTCTCCTTTTTGCAGCTGGAGCAAGCTGTTCACCAGCAGCATTTGGGTTTGAAGCAGCTGTGTTTGAAGCAGCCATCTCGTGTAGCTGCTGGAAGCTGGAAAGCTGGAAAGCACTTACTTCTATGGCTAATATTTTCCTGTCCATCTTGCAAATACGACCTATTCCAGTAGCAGCCCCCATGCACTAACTGGGTTTGTTCCTTAAGCTGTACCTTGGCACTGCTGTTACTCACTGAGCCCTGATTTTCTGTCTCTGCTCCCACAACCGCCTCCGCCTCCTGCCATCGAAATGCAATGCAGGATTTCAGCTGCCAACTAACTGCTGGCTCATATTGTGCAACCAGAAAATTTTCTGTGTCCCGCTTCTCCTTTTGTAACACAGCCCAGCCTGCTTGCTTTCTGATTCCTCCCCACCTTAAATTGCTGTTTATGTGCTTGGGTTGCTGCTTGTTTCAAAATGAAACCAAGAAATATAAGTGCAGTGCAGCTGTCTGCAGCAGCACCTGAGATTCTGTCTTCTGCAGCTCGAGCAGCACCTATGCATGTCCAAGTGCTTTAAAACTGCTTCCTCTAATAAGTGCTATTGGCTGCTTTTAAACAATGTCTCTGCTTGCTCTTCACTCTGATTAGCTGTTCACTCTTGCGTTGATTATCTTCTTCTCATTTGCCTTAAGATAAAACAGCAGAAGAGGTTAAATGGAGGATGTTAACTTGCCGGCAGTAGGAGCTCCTGGGTGATGGCAGTCGGGAACAGGCATTAAGTTCACGGGAAGAAAAGCTTTAGGAGAATCTCTAACAGCTTCTTCCTTTAGTGCCAAAACACCAGGTGTTTTCTCTCTCATCTCTCTCTTGTTCCTTGTCTCACCTGAGCAGCCCTGAATAAGCTCTTCTTGCCCTGAGAGAGGCTGAGGATACCACCATGTTTTGCTTTCAAAGGACCCTTTCACACTCCTCTTTTTCTGATTCCTGCCTCCCCCCTTTAGTTAAAGCTTGTTTCCAAATAAAGCCAACAAATGTTGTTCTCCTGCATTCTTGCATTGTGCATTTGGTACATCAGACCAAAGTGGTGAGCGTCCACAGGACTTCAGAGGTGTCCTTGGCTTTCCTTGCCTTTTGTGGACCTATTTGAAGGATCCCATGTTGGTATATGTGAGAGAAACACAGCCCAAAATTTGTGACCAAGAGAAGACCGGGCTATCTCATTCAAATATTGAAGAAGGGAACTTATTGGTGTGGTCTGTATTTACAGCTTCCTGCATGGTGCCTGCTCTCTTTCCAGTGCCTGGGGGAATGCAGATGTATTCTTATTTTCTCAGCAATAAACCTCATGAGGAAAAATATGGCTGCCTCCATGCACCAAGTCCAAAGTCCAGTACCATTTTGTACTGAGCTGCTTGTTGCACTGGGCACAGAGGAAGACCCTTCTTCTCTGTGGGAAGATGAGTTCAGGTGAGAAGTAGACTGCATACTGCATCAGGTGGCATCTTAACAGTGGAAAAAACTTCATGACAGTAGGAAAAACAAGGCTGGGAACAAAGGAGTCAGAGGATTTTTCTCAAAACTTTGGTAAAGGAACTGCAGAAAAAATACAGGCAGACAGCAAGGGGCAAAGTCTTTTCTCTGAACTCATGTATTAAGGAGAGGGTCATCCAAAGAGAAAAACTGTCTGCCTCTCTGGGAGGATGTAACCCAGTGGGTGGCTGTGGCTGCTGTGGGAGAGCCAAATTGTTCCTAGCTGGAAACAAGAAGTTATTTGAGTCCCTATCTGGCTGGAAAACATATAGGGCAGGGACACAGCTGGATTAGATGTTCAGGAAAAGATCCAGGAGGTGTGTGAATAGGCTTTCTCATAGAAACAGTAGGCAGAGCAGAGAGGGAAGTAGTGGGGATGTGTAATGCTGAGTGTCACTTTGGGAAGAGAGAAGCTGAAGCTCATGGCATGAAGGGCCAAATCTTCGGGCACTGCTTTAACCTACCCCTTGTTCCCAGTTGAAGAGCTTTGATTCCGTAACGAGGGTGCTTTCCCCCCGTTTTAAAAGAGCAAAATGAAGCCACAAGTGCTGCATTTCCCCTGCTGGTCTGTTTGTCCCAGCCCCCTCCCTCATTGCAGCATCCCAGTTTCTGTCCTTTGTGTTGGCCTATTCAAGAGTCAGAGGACAGGTGCAGAGTCAAAGCTCTCTTGCAGGCGTCCCTGAGGTGAAGGCTGGTAACAGGGTTGAGGCTGTGGGCTGGTAATCAGGGTGTTGTTCCCTTCCTGGGGTTAGGTGAGAGGAGGTGACTCCCTGACTGTGATCTTCTCCTTCCCCCAAGTGTGAAATGGGTCTAATACACAAAGAGGTAAACCACAAATATTAGTAGAAATAGGCTGGATCATGGAGCCACCTTGCATTAAATGAATAAAAGCAAAGAATGAGCTAAGTCCTCTTCTGACAGCTTCTTGTGACATCCTCAATAAGCCCAGACTTAAGCATCATTGTACTTGATAATGTTCCCTGGACTGCAGCAAATTGGAACGTGCTGGGGACTGTGACAGAACAAACACATTTCATTAAGTATGTGTTATTTTTTCTCTCACATTTGACAGTGCGTGGAGCTCTGCTCCTCTCAAAGATGAGGAGACTGTGCTGCAGCATTTGAATGAACTGCTCAGACAGTTGGCAGGCCTTGTGCAAGCAGGCAGTGAGGAAAGGATTCTTGCCTGGGCTTCAGAAGCTGACAAAAGAATGACGGGAGGACCTAATGTTTCCACCTCCCAGTCCAACCGAGCAAGCAAGATAAGTGAAGGGGGCAAAGACTGGGAGGACCTCTTTGCTGGTGAGGTGCAGGTGAGCTGCAGAGCTGCTAGCTCTGCACCATCCAGCATTTAGAGTGCGTGCCTTGATTTATGTGTTGCATCACCTTCTCTAAATGTGTGGTTACAGGTTTGCATAGCCCGTTAGAGGATTGATTCAGCTTCACACTCAAGTGAAGATCCACACATATTGTCGTACTTGGCGGGTTTGGGGCAGTCCAAGCCATACCAGTAAAGAGGTGCTTTCCAGCATATGGATCATAAAGGGCAGGGTTGCTTCTCTAGTGCCCTGGTGCATCTGCATTTGACACTGAAACTGGTTGTGCCCATTGCAGTACTGCCCATATATAAACCCTTATTGGGAGTAACTCTAAAAACCACTCAAATTTAATAGGGGACCAGATTCTTTTTACAGTGTTTTAGAAGACGCAGCTATATAGCCTTGGTGGCTGATGGTCTTCAGTGACCCCTGACTGCCCTCCTCTGTGGTTTGTGCTCCACTGGTTTTGCTGCAGCCCCTCTTAGTAAAGCCCCTCTTACTAAAAGATTTGCATGGGATTCGGCCCTCTACAGAGCCCATGGAAATCTACTGCTGATTTCAAAGGGAATGGGATGGGCCCTTCAGCACTGTCACGGTTTAACTTCAGCCAGCAACTAAGCACACACAGCTGCTCGCTCACTCCCACTCTGGCTGGGTGGGGGAGAAAATCAGAAAAGTGAGAAAACTCATGAGTTAAGAACAGTCTAATAATTGAAATAAAAAAAAAAAGAGACAGAAAGAAATAATCTCCAAGAAAGACAAGTGATGCAAATGAAAAACAATTGATCACCACTATCCGACTGATGCCCAGTCAGTCCCCCAGAAGATGCCTTCAGCCAACTTTCCTCCTTGTTTATATGCTGATCATGACATCATACTGTATGGGATATCCCTTTGGTCTGTTGGGGTCAGCTGTCCCATCTGTGTCTCCTCCCAGCTGCTTGTGCACCCCCAGCCTAATCACTGGTGGGGTGGGGTGAGAAGCAGAAAAGGCCTTGACTCTGTGTAATCACTGCTCAGCAACAACTAAAACATCCCTGTGTTATCAACACTGTTTCCAGCACAAATCCAAACCACAGCTCCATACCAGCTACTGCGAAGGAAATCAGCTCTCCCCCAGACAAAACCAACACAAGTGTGATGGCAGATGGTGGAAAAAAGAATAGTTTTACCCTGGGCATTTAGAGAGAAATTGGCGAAATCTGGTTTCCTTTCTAGAATTACAGAGGGATGAAACACGTCTCGTGCCAAAAACTTCTTGCTTTGCTATGAACATTCAGTAGAAGTTATCTTTTTATATGCAAGCATCTTTCTTTGCCCCAGGGCCTGATGTATCCAGAGGGTTAGCATTTAGGAAATCATTTCATTTGCACTGGGCTAGTTACTGAAGCAAATGAAATATGGTGATAAAGAGGCTGCTTTGTGCGGAGCAAGTGCAAGCATGGCCAACAGGTTTCTGCTCTTGCTTCCCACTTGCCTCATTGAAAACTACATGCAAACAAGTGCCATGGTGTTTCTAGGCTGCTGGGCCAGTTTAATGTTAGGCCTACACTTGCTCTTCCCAGTTAGGTCAGACCCCATGGTAGTCCCTCTCCCCATGAGATGGCTCATACCCTGATGCTAGCCCAGAGAGAGATCACTGCAGAGACTAGGCACAGGGAGGGGAGAACAGTTTGCCAACGCGGTCCTGGTGCACCGTCCTGGTGCAATAGGTTGGTGGGTAGGTTTAGTGGCCCCATCAGGTAGAGGATGAGATGATAAGGTCTTGCTTACCACTGACTTGCTGGCTAGGAGAGGTCCCTGGCCTGAGCTGCCTCTAGAGCTGCGTCTGGGAGAGAGCAAGCTGAAGCGGACAAGACCGGATCAAGGGGCAGCAGTAGAGTTAAGTAGTGTGGGAGATACAGAATGCTGTCCCTGCTGCTCCCCAGAGATGGGAATGTCCCATTAGGAGGCGTGGAAGGGATCATAGATGTGCTATGAAAAAACCTAGCAAACCACTGTCAAAACAAATCTGTAAGTTAATGCGAAGGATCAAAGCCCTGATTTCTTCGCACTCTTAACTGTGGGGATGGAGGTAGAGATGCTGCAGCTTTGGAGAGGCTTGTTTCTAGTGTAGTTTCCTAATCCCAACATGGGAATGTGTATCCCTTGATGATGCCAATCACCCATTCAAGGGCCAACTTCTGCTCAGTAATGTCACCAGTGAGATGTAGCTATAGGTAGGACTTCCCTGGTATAGTTCATCAGCTACCTTGCTTGTGTCAGGTCTGTGCTTTCTGGCTGAACTCACACGCATCCCTACCTCAGGTAACCGATTAGAGCAAGTTTTACAGGAGAATTTTTTAGCTAAGTCAGAGGAAGCTTTGCTTCTTCACACTTTAGTTTCTTCTCATAATTAAATGCCTATAAGCAATATGAAAATGTTGTCAAAAAGAAGATCCTGTCTGGTCTATATGAATATTGGCTGGATTTAAATTAACTAGCCAGTTCAAGAACTCTGAGTATTGTAGGAAATCGTATCTTACAAGTATCCACTAACTTTGCTTAATTAAGATGATAGTAAACATAGTCCAGGATTTAGTATAGACCCGGGATATCTTCCTGGTACCACCCTACAGGTCCAGTCACAGTGTGTCTCCTCCAAAAGTGACTTCGCTCTGTGTTTCCACGGCTGGGCTTTTTCCTGCTAACATTTTCTCTGCAATAATGAGCTTGCCCAAACCTGAAACACCTCACAAGTGTGAGGTCTTTTTGCTCATCTCCAGAGCTTTATTTCCTTAATCTGTAGTCTTTGCAGAGCTGGCCAGAGGTGGAGGACTGGTACTCATGGCTGTTTGTTACTGAAAGCAGCCTAGGTCAAACAAGCCCATGCGTGTCTTGCTGAGGTGGCAGCTGTATGGTAGTGTAACGTGGGGTCCAGGGGTCAAAGACAGTGCTCCTGGCAATGCCTTGGAGTAAGATGGCCCGTAGTTTTTCAGGCTATTAATCCATAATATTTTCTATCCTGCCCCCTGAAACCGCTCCAGGAGATAGTTGCTGTATAAAGACGACGGGGAAGGGAAAATCCTGCCCCTGTGCTCCACTTCAGCTCCAGCTCCTTTTGTCTTCCCCCGAACTGCTGTTTCCGAAGTCCCAGCTGAGTTTCTAGCAACGACAGATACAGAGCATTTAGTCGGGTTGTGAAGGGGCACACTGGTCTGGAGGAAGGGGCTGGGGGGGCAGGGTGAATTTGGAGTTAGTCTAGTGAAGGAGTGGTGTGGGTAGACCCATCTCACCTGACCAGTGACCTTTCCTCTGTCCCTGCAGCACAGACTTTCTGTCCCACAGACACAACTTGGGGAAAATGCTTTGTGCTGATGCTAAAGAAGCCATTTTCCAGAGGATAAGGGAACCTTATGGTAATCCTAAGAACACATCTGTCGTGGGGACCGGTTTTTTCCCTCCTCTTCCCACCAGCATGTCCCGCAGAAGCTCCTTTCATCCCACGCTTTCTTTTTCCTCTGTTCCAGAGCCATGACAAGCATTGTAGCTGAGGAAGGAGAGCCCAATGGGGCCATCACAGCTGCTGAAGAGATAAAAAAGGAGGAAATGGAAGAGAGAGGCCAATGGAGTAGCAAAATGGAGTTTGTGCTGTCTGTGGCTGGGGAGATCATTGGTCTGGGTAACGTGTGGAGGTTCCCCTACCTCTGCTACAAGAACGGCGGTGGTAAGTTCACAGCATGCACAAGTTGTCCTAGATCTGTAGGCATGACAAGAGATACATGCGTGCCTGGACCCATTTTCTCCTATGCCTTATGTGTCCTCATGTGCACTCCCTTATTGTCTTCTCCAGCCAGGTAGTTCCTGCCAAAACTGGGAGGAATAAAAACTGAGGAGTGAATCCACCTCCCCAGGAGGTACTGTTTCTCAAACCAATTCCTAAGTTTGAATGGCAAATAGAGCTTTAGTAACCCCTTAAGGCTCCCAGGCATCTTGAGAAGCGGGTGAAACCTGTTCTGAAACTGTCAAATGCTGTGAGTGGTCAGAAAGGCGTCAGCAACCTCTTTTTATATAATTCCCTTTACCCAATCTCTTTGTCACCCCCACCTCTCTCAGGCTTTTGTTACAGAGGAGAAAAGGCTTTGATGTCACTGGTATTCTTGCTAAGGCCTGATATCCCCTAACACTTGCTGCTTCTTGCCCAAGAACAGTTCTCCCAGTGGTGAACACACTGCTAGGAAAACTTGCCCCCAGGAAGAGTTCATTCCCCTTCACTTTCGTTTTTTTGTGTGACTCTTTTTTTCTAATAACACTTCAATAAGATCATGACATGGTTAAAAATTAAGCTTTCTCATAACAATAAAATGGAACTGGGAAAGAGGAAGGGAATAATTGGTTGTCACTATTTTTTCTTGAATCAAAATCTAACTTTACAAAAGAAAAGGAGGAATAATAAATTACATGTCAAATACAGCAATAACTTCTCTTTCATTCTGGTTCTCTAGAGACACTTTGAAATAATGCTTTGGGACTTGCATGTTCTTCCCACTTTAAACTTCCCTTCCCTGCAGACCATGCCACAAAGGCCTTTCTTCCCCAAGGTGCTGTGAGCTTTTGCCAATGGATGAGTGGTGCAGCTGTAATTCATCCCAGAACTGCCAAATTTCAGTCCCCTGTGCTGGAGTTTATCCAAATCAAGCAGAAGTCAACACAAGAACTCCTCTGAACCAAATGAGGGTCGGATAAAAGGATGGTTAAAGAAAATGGAATTGAGTTTTTCTTGAACCTGGGATGGTTTTTAGCAGATCTTGCAGTCTCCTTCTCTGAGGTTTTGATGGCAGGCACTGGAGGCACCAAAAGCAAGTCAGACTGGCAGTGGTTAGTAAACACCAGTGGTGCATCTAATTCAACAGCCCATTCTGCAGTGACGCTCTGAGAAAGAAGTCATGCTTTCTGCATGGAAAGTTTCTTCCTGAGCTCAGATGATATCTTTGCATAGTTTATGCCTATGGTATCCGGTTCAATAGTCCTAGCAATTTGTATGCTAATTAGTGTAAGTGAAAAGGCTACTTTTCTTCATTTCAGATATCTATTGAATAATATTTTTTTCTTTTCTTTTTTTAATGAAACTGCTCTGGAACAGCTAAAGCTGTGATTCAGAGGCCAACAAGGCTGGGGTTGGGAAAGATTAGGATGGGAGAGTCATTCCCTCACAACGCACACACTGCCTTTGAAGAAAGTATCCTACTGTTGTGGAAGATGCATTTCTCTCTCTAGGGCTCTAGGGAAGCAGATGGCCAACAAAATAGTATGGGATCAGGCACTGTCTTTCCCATGAGATTCTAAAGGTACTCTCACCATCGGAAAAGCCCTTGAAATTGCAAAAAAGACATTTTTCTCCTTTAAATGCCACATTCCCGTCTTGCCCCTTCCCAAACTGGGGGCTGCCGTTCTCCCCTTTTGGAGGTACCAATATGGTTCTAAAGCTGTAAAGACAGGTGTCATAGAAACAATTGTGTTAACTTGCTGTAAAGCAACCAAGTGTGAACTTTTCTATGGTTGTGCTGTCACATTTGATCTAATTGCTTAGCACCCTGAATTTGTTATTGCCTCATAAGGAAAGAGCGTCTGTTTCTCATGGCTCCTTTCCTGGCTGAGTTTCCTCTAGCAAAGCAACAAACTGGGGAGAAGACCACAAATGGAGTTTCAGCTGTAACTGTTACCACTCCTTTCTCCGCAAACCTGGACTGATGCTGCGAACCAGCCTCTGCCCTCTGGTTCCAGGTCCCCCGCAACTATGGCACAGCTGTGTTTAGGAGAAATCTGGATGTTCCTTGTTATTGTAGTATTGTTGGCTCAAAAACTAGGGGTGGTGTTTCTAGTTGCCAGTTGTCATGGGAAGGAGTTTCAGTATGAATGCTTGTGCTGGCAGGCAAGGAGAGTGCCTGAGGGTCAACATCTGGCTCTGCTGAGAAAGGGGCCCTCATCTTGGCAAATAGCAAGATTCTCTCCAGGCACTGGCGGTGGGAGGAGCTCATGACCAAGAGTTTACTGTATGGGATGGCAATCCCTCGACAGTTGTTCTAGGAAGGCAGGCAGTCTCCTTGGCCTGTTCGGAGGGAGCAAAGGTGTGAAAACCTACACTAATGATGGGGAGAAAAACTGTGAGGTGATAAAAGGAAGGTCAGTAGTAACACTGAGATCTCAGGAGCAGTTTTGAGCAGAACAGTGAAAATATTGGGTATTTCTGTTTGGCAGCAGAACTGAAGAGAAGGAAAAAAGGTTTACACAGCTGAACATGACTTTTTTTTTTATGGTGGTATCTTTTCTGATGCCTTGTTTTTGTTGGTCATTGTTTCTGGAAAAAGACCTGTTCTCTCTCCCGTTCCTCTTCCATTTCATTAAGGGTTAATCTGAGGGCTGTTTCAGGCTGATTTCTCTTAAGAT
>NW_010399805.1:0-1519 GCF_000710305.1 Buceros rhinoceros silvestris
CGTCGGAGGTGTCAGACGAGGAGACGGGGCGTCGCTCCCGGCGAGGGTTAAGGAGGAACGTTCGTTGGTCCCATCTGTCCCCAGGGAGCGGCCGCTGGCACTAGCGCGGTGTCCCCCGCTCTGCCCTGCCCTGCCCTGCTCTGCCCTCTGAGCCGGGCTGGAACCAGGAGGCAGCTGAGAGAAGATCGAGAGCCTCCTTCCTCTGCGCCCTCGCTCCTCCTCGTGCTTTCCTCCGGTTCAGGAGGTGCCTCTGACGCGGCGTCCAGCCCCGTCCCGCTCCGGGCTGCTCTCCCCGAGGCGCTGCTCGCCCGGTTCTCGCTCCGGCACCGTCAGGGCAGAGCGCTGCTCCCAAAGCCCCGCGTTTCCCACCCACGCTGCGGCGCTTGTCCGGCAGGATCGCCCTCCGGTCCTCTCCTCACCAGAGCAAACGAGAACAAGTCAGACGCCGTTTTTCAAACCCGGAGATTTCTGGAGGCACAGTATTGAGGCACCTCCCTAAGACCTGCTCGAGCCCCCTCAGCTGTGACTTTCTGATCTGGGCTTGAGAGGGTGACCCACACGGGTCACTGCTCGTCACACACCACTCTGCCAACAAGCCCTCCCTTGGTTTGGTGCCTCCTGCAGCCACTTTGTCGCTTGCGGCATCCATGGCTTTTCCTTACGCTTCTGCTCGCTGTTGGGAAAGACCAGACCTGGCACAAACTCCGCATGATTAATCCCCGTTTGCTCAAAATAGCTTTGCCATGAGAGCAAAGAAGTCAAGGGAAGGTAGAGCTGACGGGACACCAGGTGACAGGACATGACTGAAGACCCTTCGGAGGCATCTCTGCTTAAGCCCGGCAGCGGGAGGAACCTGAATTGGTGTTGCCAACCTGTGTACTGCAGCTGGCCAAAGGCTGGCAGCTGCCTGGGCACTGCCGCGTGCCGCAGAGGACCGACACACACTGGCAGCGTGAGCAGGGAATAACATGATGTGGAGGACTGTGAGGGGAAGGAACATTGGACAGCTCTGCGCAGACCTGCAGAGCCAAGGTTACCGCACAGCCTGGACCAACACGGCGTGGCTTAAATGTGAACATAGAATCCCAGCATGGTCTGGGGTAGAAGGGACCTTTGAAGGTCATCTAGTCCAACCCGCCCTGCAGCAAGCAGGGGCTAGAGCAGGCTGCTCGGAGTCCCAAGGGCCAACCTGAGCTGCGATGGTTCCAGGGATAGGGCTTCTCTGTGCAACCTGCGCCAGGCTCTCACCACCCTCAGCATAAAAAATTTCTCCCTTCTCTCTGGTCTGAATCTCCCTCTCCCAGTTTAACCACCACCCCTCGTCCTGTCCCCACAGCCCCTGCTCAGCAGGCCCTCCCCAGCTTTTTGACTCCCCCTTTGAAGCACTGACAGGCCATACTAAGGTCTCCCCAGAGCCTTCTCTGCTCCAGGGGAACCTTCCCAGCTCTCTCAGCATGTCCTCGCAGAGGGGCTCCTCTCCTAAGGAGATGCCCAGAACCTCTCTGCCCGGCAGCCTCGT
>NW_010399805.1:1550-2491 GCF_000710305.1 Buceros rhinoceros silvestris
TCCCAGCAGAGGGTTCCACTCTTGGGTCACTCCTGGGGCTCCTCTGGCCCCGCTCCAGCAGCTCCGTGTCTCTGCTGGGCTGAGGAGCCCCGAGCTGGACCCAGCACTGCAGGGGGGTCTCCCCGGAGCAGAGTGGGGCAGAGGGGCAGGATCCCTGTCCTGACCTGCTGACTATGACAGCTCAGGGCAACAGTTGTCCTCTGTACACCATAACCAAGACAGGAGATTTTTTGGCGCTAGATTTGTCCCATCATTCTGTCTCCATGCGCAGCCCCTCATTTTGGTTTGGATCCTGAAGCTTTGCTGCAAAATGAATGACACATACTGATACAAGGTCCCCTGCAGAGAAGGAGGGCTGCGTACGGCACACAGAGCTTTGAGCAGCTTCATCGTCCACAAACAGAACAGAGAAATGCATTTGAGATCACGACAATCTCAGCTGGTTGGTCACAAACATTTTCCAAGGACAGGATTTTCAAAGGAACTCTATTATACAGGAAAAGAAGGTAGAGTCATGATCAGCTTCACATTTTCCCAAACTTAAATAATTATCCAATGACTTGAACTGAATGATTTCTCCTCTAATGCCGGTACAACGTTCAGTAGGGAGGAGGAAGGGAGACCCGCTGCATTGCCGTCACAGTCACTTCTGAGCTGGGATTTTGTTAAACTGAGTGTGGTGAGAAAGAGGGAGGTGAGCAATTGGCTACAGATGTGACGGGTGGGGTGGGGGGACACTGGACTCACCCTCTTCTTCTGGGCTCCCAGGAGATGGAGAGGCGAGAGCTGCCGGGTGGGGAGCCCTGGCCATGCTGTGGACAGTCCCGGTGGATCCCGGCTGCCAAGAAGCTGCTGTCCAAGGGGCTCCTCCCCTGGGGCAGCAGGGGCAGCTCTGCCGGACAACCTGCCCCTAAAACCCCTGTGGCCGTGGGGGGGGCCCT
>NW_010399805.1:2593-3425 GCF_000710305.1 Buceros rhinoceros silvestris
GAGGGCCCTTCCTGGGCAGCGCGTCTCAGTGCTCAAGTGCTCCGACTCCACAGGTGCTTCTGCCCCCCGCTCAGATGTGTTCCACATTTAGACAGTGCCCTGCCACTCCGAAAACCAGCTCTGCCTGTCAGCACTCTGCTTTTGGGCTAGCGGGCAGATGTCCATCACTGAAGTATGGAAGATCTTCCCACAACCAACGTGATGAAAACACCTGGGTGCTACAGGAGCTCTTCCCGCTCCACCTGAACCTTTGTGAAACCTTACAAAATCTTCGGTGTTCTTGACCTGTTCATGAAAGAGATGCAGGTTTCACCTCGTGGTGTTTACCGAGGCCTAACTCCCCTTTCCTCCAACAAGTCGGTGCTCGGGATCAGTCCGTGGAAGCCTGTTGAGTTGTGCAGTGGGTGGAAGGAGGCTCTGCGATGGTCCAGGCAGCGGCACCCAGCAGCCACCTGGAGGGTTCAGCTCCCCACGGGCCACCAACCAGCTAATGCTCAACAGGCACTTTTGGACTTGCCGCTCCAGCTGAGGGACCCCTCAGAGATGCCGGCAGAGCTGCAGCAGAGCATCATCACTAGAGACTGAGGACTTGAACCTGCTGCCCTGCCCACAACGCAGTGGCTGCTCACTGCCCTCCCCTGCCCCCGGCAGCCCCCGCTCCCCTGGGGCACGGACGGGCCACGCTGCTGGCGTCGATTGCTGAGAGCCGGTGTGCCCAGGGCCACTCTTGGGCTGCTCTCACACGCTTCTCCCGCAGCAGCAGGGGACCCCAGCCCTTCCTGCGCCTGTGCCGGGTGCTGCACCGGCAGCCATGCTACACGCAACCCCCCAA
>NW_010399805.1:3523-11076 GCF_000710305.1 Buceros rhinoceros silvestris
CGCATGTCTCACTGCTCCCGCCATCCCCCGGAGCAACTGCCCCCCCAAGACAGCGGGAGTGAGGCAGGCTCCAGCCCCCCTCAGTGTCGGGGCACCAAACAGGACAGTGATGGGCATAGCTGAGGGGCCAGAGCATCCTCGTCCCCCCCAAGCAGCCCCGACCTCTGCCTCGTCACCCCTTTGGGCTGTTACCCACAGCGATGGGTGCTCGATGCACGCAGGGGACAGCAGTGTGTAAAGGTCACGGAGCACTGCGTGTTCTCTGTGCCCATGAACAGCCTCGAGCCTTTGGGAGAAATCCTGATCAAGGGGGCAGGCACTGGGCGGCAGAGCCTTTCTCCAGCTTCTCCCGGTGTAAAAACCTAGATGGGGACAGTGCAAATGTGGGCAGAGACAAACCGATCACGTTCCAGATGACTGCAGTCAGAGCTGGCAAAGGCATCTTTTCCTTTTTTTTCCTTTATTTTGTTTGGGTTTATTTTGTTCCTTTGAAAATTTTCTTTACTGTTTTTCTCAGCCACTTTATATTTTTTATTTTGTGTCTGAGCTCCTCACCGATACTTTCACGTCAAAGTTTCGGGACAAATTCTGCTTCAGAGCTGTTCGACACCTGCTATAGCGGGTTGAAAACAATGCCGTTACTCTGCACACGCCCGTCTCCAGAACACGGTCCTTTATTTTGCAATACCTGTCTCACCTGTACCGAAGGAAACAGCAAGTATTTCTTGATACCTCACATTAAATTCATCAGGTCTCACTATAACAGATGGACTCAAAGCATCAGAGACAGGGGGCCCATTAGCGGATTAAAGGTTCCTGTACTGACTACATTTGTGCTGTGCTGATGCTGTTTTTAAACAGAGAAAACGGGAAATAATTCAGAATATCTTTACTTCTCTCAGCCACGACCTAGAGCCCAAGTTCCACCTTCCAGTTATTTTATTTTAAATTTTCTCTTTTTTGCAACACAGGCCATGATCCAGCAGAGCATTTCAGAACATGCTTTATTTTACGGTTCTGAATAATTGCTTTGAAATTGTACCTTGGGGCACGTGAGTGCCGTTTTGAGTTGAGACCAGCGTCTTTAACTTCCAGAGGAACACACAGTTTACAGCTTCAGAGGTGAGTTGGTGAATTTGGTTAACAAGGAGGAATTTCCCCTTTGGGTGCTCTGTGATGTTCCATGCAGACGATGACTTGACCACTCATTTTGCAGCTGTGCCCAGTAAACCTCCGTGCCCGAGGGACAATCACTGCTGCACCGAACCAGAGAACCCCAGACTGTCACCGGCGACCACATCCCCCCTGACAACCTGAAGAGCTCTGCTCCAAGACACACAGTCTGCTCCAGGACACGTGAACTTTGGGCAGTGACCAGCTCTAGTGCTGATGAAAGAAAAATAAAGAAATAGGTTTGATGACCCTACGGTGAAGAAAGTCTCTTCTTGCCCTGCGGGCCGTGTGGTGGCACAGAAGACAACTTCCCAAAGACAGCGTGTACTTCCCCCATCTCTCAGCTGAGGCCGCTGATGCAGTTCGAACAGAAAATCCGCTGTGTTCCCGTCTGCTGGGTAGCTGCCCCGCTCTCCTCATGGGTGGCTGCGCTTCAGCAGAGCATAAAAGCATCTCTGTCCTTGCTCAGCACAACACGCGAGGCTTCACGTAGATCCTCGGCTGGCAGGTGGCAGGAGTGATTAGTCCGATTATCTGCTGCAGTGCCCTGACCGCCCCAAAACGACCCGCAGGCTCCCTGTGTCAAACGGCAGCGAGTGTTAGAAGGTGTGTCACAAACAGATGGGTGTTCCTGGTGCCTCAGGAGGAAGCGTGGGGGTGACTCGTGTAACCATCAAAGGAAAGACCAAGACAACCATAAGTCGACGTACATATATAATACGTACAGTGGTCACAGATGCATTTGCAGCATGAAGGAAATAATCACATTTTAGACCACAGAAAACGATCTAGTTCCAGCATTTTTCAGTGCCAGGTGTCTAATTTGCTAGGAAAAGAAACTGGCCAAATGCGGGTTGAGTGAAGCGGTGCGGCTCGCAGGTGTGGTATTATTCCTTCCCTCTATTTCAGACAAGTATTGCAGAAGGACTCTTGTATTCTGCACTACCTGCTGCAGGCAGAAAATTATCTCAGTAGCATTTGCTTGGGTTTGTACCTTTCATCTCACGCTCTTCAGCTTTTCCAGTAGAGCCACCAGTATCAAAATACCGAGCTGAAGACCCGGCAGGTATGTAGGAAGTAGAAAATCCCAGACCCCTCTGTAGGGATGGCACGATTCGGGCTTTCGAGCAGACTGAGATAAGGCAGTGCAAGCAAATCCCTGAACTTACCTAAATGCTCTCCATGTGGTTTTCAGTCCGTGCTCTGTGGATTTTTACAAGTCTCTGGATTTTTACGAGTCCATGGAGTGCTGCTAAGATATCTCCAAAAAGTATCTAAGAAAACTAAGCCTGTTACCACTAAGCTTCAGTTCACCACGGAGGCGGCTGAACCTCTAAGAAAACTACTGGGGGTCCGTCCCCAAGTCGTTCGGAGTTGAAAACCATTGCTCCAGTCACAAACCCAGACTGCCAGCGAGTCTGCGCAGCCACCTGATCCCAAAAGCTCCCGAAATGCAGTTTGTAGCAATGTGGGAACAGGAACTAACGCAGGGGGCTGCACACTGGTAAAAACCAGCTGGCCCCCAGGGAGCAGCAGAGGACTCCCTGGTGCTGCAGCTGCTGGTACCTACACACGCCACACTGGGCTGTGTAATCACCGGCTTACACGAGACAAAGAACGAACTTGGGAAGACAGGGAGGTGAAGACGACAGTATCGTCATCAGTCAGTTTTTCCTTTGCTAATGCTCCTGCTCACTAAAATTAGGACATCGGCTGGAACTGGGCTTTGGAAAAGACGGAAATTATTAGCAAGACCGCCCCAAAAAAGCATAATCCCTGCATTCCTGTAGCAGGGACCGGGCTGTCTGCAAGACAAATCATTTAAAAATAAAAGAAAAAAAATCAGAGTGCCGTATGTTGCTGCCGCTAGCCCCTCTGGTGTCATCCTGGGGGGCACACGGAAAGTCTACTCAGGAGCGTGTACAGGGGCTTCTGCCCCGGGGGTGGAGAATGGGCTGTTTCAGAACATGCACGTTACTGGGGTTGATTTCTCTAAGCCTTGTTCTGTGACCATGTCATCAGCGAGGTGCTACGATATTGTGGCTCCGGCAGCATCCACGCTCCTGGGGTCCTTCAGGCCAATGATGAAACTGTTGGTTCTCCTGGCCCCGTGAACTAGGGACAGCACTTTGACTTTATCCACTGGATGGCCCCTGGCTACAAGAGATTCAATATCTTCTTCGGGAAACTCACCTGCAGGGATTTTAAAAGAGGAGTTTGTAACTAAAAGCACTGTTGCCTTTGATGCAAAGCTCTGCTCTAACCCTGCTGGGGTCTGCAGCGTGAGGGAAACCACCTGCAGCCTCTTCAGAAGGTGTCCTGGGTAGGGTGAGCAAAGCGTCTAGGGGGGGACCAGCACTCGCTGCTGCGGGAGCGGCGTCAGCTCTCGGCAGCAAAGGCTGTTCAGAGCTGGGCAGCACTCTGTGCGCTGGGCAAACGAGAGGACCCAGCAGACCAGCTAGAGGCGTGGGAGACCCTCCTCTTTGGAAAAGGGGAAGACAGGTCGTTGGCCCCTGTTGTAGTTGTTCCTGTTACAGGACACAGGGCAGCCCCCCCTCCTAAAAGCTGAGTTACAAATAACAGCATTAGCAGCTGTTACACAGTATAAGACACGAGGCAGCACAAAGCAAGCAGTAGTAAAATGAGCTGCTGAACGACAAACTCTGTGACGAGCCTTCAACCTCCCCTCACGCATTTCTGAATCTGCCCGCTATCTGCCTCTGGCTGCTCGCTCCTCAGCTTTTGTTTCATTTAATCGACCTTTTGTAATTTCTGTGTGGATAGAAGCGCCTGAAGATGCAAAGCTGAGGACGTAGCAGGCACGCAATCCCCCCAGTTATTTAAGCTACATACATTGCAGGTGTGTCCACACAGATCCCATAGGTTTGGATTTGTTTCCATCGCATTCTAGTTTCCAAGTCTGCAGGTCACACTCAACAGGCATTTTCAGATACTCCTCTGAAACTTTGGCTGTTTTGTGAAATGAGAACCAGATTTCACTCCTGGTTCGCTCTGGGAAGGTACCGGGCTTTGGGAAAACCACCAGATAGACCAAGACTTGTACTAACCAGGATGAGCGCTGGCAGCTCCGCCTCCAGCATGTCAGCACTGATGCTGCATTCCCAGCACTGTGAAGCTACAGGCCTTGTCATAAGCCTTGTCATAAGCCTTATTTTCTGCTCAGCTGCTGGAGTTAGGGGACACAGCCAAGTACTATCATTTAGGGCAGCAGTAAGAGTGCAGCAAGATCCACTGGCTTTCAGGACCTGGCAGGGGGAAGCTGTGGTTGCAACTCTGATTATTTGGGTATCCTCAGTGGCACCAGGTTGCCGAAAGGTTTTGAGGCCAGGACAAGGCTGCTCTGGGAGGTGAGCTGGGACAGCTCAGAAGAGCTGCAAGGTAAGCTGATAAACTCCGAAGAGTTTGGACAGGTGGCGAGGAGGGGCCAGGGAGCGTTCCCAAGACAAGAGGGACAGGGCACTGCTCAGCAAGGCCCCAAGCTTGGAAGCAGCAAAATTGCTGCTTTTTGTCTTCCTCAAAACCCTGCGCGCCCCTGGGGACCCTAGAACACGGCGAGCTGTGGCTGGGCCGGTGTAGTTCCACAGCCGGGGGCCAAGCAAACCCTGCTCCTCCCTAACCCCGCCGGGCGTGCAGGCTGCAGCACACCCCGTGTCCATACTCACTGTCAACCTGCAAGGCGTTGGACTGAAGCTGGGGGTGAAGCCGACCGAGTGACAAACTTTCACTCAGATTCTTGTTAAACGTTAAAACATTTACCAAAACCTGCAAGAGAATTGAAGATCCTCAGTAACTAAAAAGTAATGAGAATAGGAGAAGCCAATTTCCTGAGCATGCCCCTAACTAGTGGCTCCAGCATCTGCAGGTGCAGCAGGAGATTTGGAACCATTTACCTAACGCACGGACAAAGGGGCCTTGTTGGGCCACCACCCTTGTTGGTGGGAAAGCGGCACCTTTCCAGCAACGCAGGGGCTTTTGTCTCAGAGCTCCTGCTAAATTAGGAGAGCTGTTTGTCTGGAACATGATGTAATTTCTAAACATGCGGTTGTTACAGCCAAAAGCTCAGCACATGACATCTCCAAACAAAGCGTTAGGAAGCAGAGGTTGGTTTATTTTGCTCTAAGTGATGCCTTCAAAAGGTAAGGAAAACCAGCCCTTCTGGTGGTGCCTTCCTTTTTAGCACCCATCGCTGCTGCACATGCAGTCAAGCTATGGGCAAGTTCTTCACCTCATTATGAACCATAAATTAGGAGGAGCTGCCCAGCTTACAGCAAGCGCTGAGCAGGGAGGAATTCAGCGGGAATGCACATAAAGGAGCTTTCACAGGGAAGAGGGCTACAGGACTGCCAGGCTCTGAATACAAAGTGCTCAGTTTTCTCCTAATGATCCTTAAGACGAGCTTTGAACAGGTATTAGAATGACCCAAAACCATTCCAGGTTTTGCCAAGATGCTTTTTCTCTGAAATTAGGAGTGGTGCCACCAGGAAAGGTGCAAGAAAGTAAATCGGTAGCTCTTGGAGATTTGAGAAACCAAACTCGTGGAACTGGTGACACCAGAGACTGAACTGGTAATCCTGAGGCCACCAGTTTCCTGTCCACACAGCCTGGGACACTCGAAGGGAAAGCCTGTACTACAGGAGGGGACCTATTCCGCGTGGAGCTCAACAGCTGCTCTGGGAGGGCGGGTGCCCAGACACAGCACTGACCTGAACGATGCTGCTCAAGGCTTTGTCCCCATTGTTAGCTCCCAGACACAGGTACGTCCCGCACATCCCCTCCGATGGTCTCACGATGGTGGGCAACAGGAAAGACAGGGGCCGTTTCCGAGGCTGAATGAGATTCTGCTGCAGTTGAAGAAAAGACACACCAAAAGATTTCATCGAGCCGACTAAAGCTTTGCTGAAGCTCAAGTTGCAGAGGTCAACTTCCTACTCTTTACGCTTCAGCCAGCAACTGCTCTTGCATAGTTAGTTCTACAGGCTGAGACCCTCACCGCTCTCTGACGTTAAAGGGATCTGACCTGTTTCACGCTGCGGCTCTTTCACAGGTGGTGTACGGAGCCCTTCACCTACTTCTAAAGCACCGACCCAGCCAAGTGAGATGGTTTTACAATACAAGGCAAGAAGAGACAACAGGGCAGTGCTGGAAGCCACCAGTACTGGTCTGCGACTGTTTCCTTACGAGACCTGAAGACTTTTTTCTGCTATAAGTTACTTCCAAGCCTGCAGAGCAGCAATTCATAGAGTTCTTATTTCAAATCCACAGAAAAGGACGATTGCTTTAAAGTGCATCTGGACTGCAGGAAAAACAGGTAGCTGCGATGTGCAGCATCGTTTGATAGAGCTGCATTACAACTGACAGACACAAAGCTTTCCACTTCCTCCATTTCAGTGGCTCACAGAATGAAAAAACAGGAGCTTTCCACGGACTGTTGTCTTTCCGTTATTAATAAGGCATTAAATAGCCTCCCTGCTGGGAAGATGAGAACACAACTGAGCAAACTGGCACAGAGAGCTCAGATGAAGGATTTGTCATGTCATTACCGGCCCAGGAATGGTGTGGTTCATTGTTTTATTTTGCCAGGAGAAGTCCAACATCTGGCTGTTCAAGACGACTCCAGAGGGTGTTAATATTCCACTGCCAAAGGGACGATTCAACGAACTGAAAAGAAACACAAAGAAATTTCATAAAAATCCTCTCAGAGATTTTTGTACACTTTGAGCCTTTTAGGGCTCAAATTTTGTGTCCCATCTCGGCTTGACAGGGACTCTTTGGTAGTTCTTTAAGGCTGGCTAGATGTGAGGAGTCTCCCTGTCGTTAGGCGCAGGAACCCTGGGAGCAGTAGCAGCTCTGTCCCTCCACGTGCTTAAGGATTCCCTCTAGGTGATGGATCTGCCTCCACGCTCCCATCAGTCCTCAGATCTGGCCATCGTGTCTTCTCGAGGGAGCAGACTGGGGCCAATCCAGACGTGTTTCACTGTGGGAGGGCTGTAGGATTGTGTAGGGCAGAGCAGCACCAGCTCACATATCACCCTGTATTCCCCATTTCTCCTGCTGCAGGACTAACTGGGTCACAGCAGCCCAGACGCTCCAGGTCTGGTCCCATCCTGTCCTGTAGAAGCTGCTTTCTTCTTCCTGCTCCCACCCTCGGAGTACATTATGGAGGGAAGAAGTAAATCCTTTACCTTACAACTGCAACAATGAAGTCATCCGGTCCCATGACAAGGACCTGGCTGGCAGCAGGTCCACTGTCCACGGAGAAGTGAGGTATGGGGAGATCAGACGAGAAGGACTGGGAGTCATTAATCAGCTGGCGCAGGGCATTAGCTTCTGATTTACTTCAGCAATGAGGGAGGGAAAGA
>NW_010399805.1:11177-18008 GCF_000710305.1 Buceros rhinoceros silvestris
TGAGCTGAACACCTCTTGCTCTTTCTGTGTGATTCATCTACACAGCTCCTGGTGACGTCTCCCTGAGGGGGCTGACTCTGAGGACCAGGAGCTCCTTCAAGTCACCCAACGGAAGGAGACAAGATGTCTCAGTCTCCATAGAGAGGCAACGCCATGGACCTCCCAGGCTCTGTCTACAGCGGTAAACTCACCCCCATGGACAAGGGGTGGCACCATCCAGCTGAATGCCAGTCCTCCAGGAGGAGTGCAAGTCGGGTCCTGCTCTGGCCACCAGCCATGGTTAAACCCGACTCTGAGGTGGGGGGCTGGACTCAAAACCCAGGCCTGGCCTTTCCCGCACGTCTGGGTGTACTGCAAAGGCACCGAGCCCCGCGGTGGGGAAGGGAGAGCCAGAAATTGCGTGTGGTCCTGACCACATGGATGGCCATTCATCCGACCTGCTGAGAAGGAACGTTTAGAGGGCTGGCTCCAGGAAACCTCTGTGTGAGGACATCCCATGACCCGTCCCCAGAGCCCCATGGTACCAGCTGTGACCCCTGTGGAACAGTGAGCCCTAGGAGGACACCCAAGGACTGACCTTTCCTAAGTAAACAGAGGTAGAAAACCCCCAGGTTTTCCTGTGCCCTGAGAAGAGCAAATCCAGGAACAACATCCAAACCACATATCTTGTAACTGTCACCGTGCCTGTCAGTCCCTGACCTACCTCACCATGCCTTCTGCAGCGTGAGTGACGGACACATCATCCGATGGGTCTCCCAGGTTGCCAGCGAGACTCAGGGCTATTTTTAATGTCTAAATTGAACACACAAAGAAAGAATGAAGGAAAAACGTTCAGAAAGCCCTGGAAATACAACTTCTGATACGCCAAACAGGAAGAGGTATCTGGACCCCTGACATGTTGGCTAAAGCCTATGAAGAAAAATGTCTAAAAGACTGGTCCTGGGAACACCTCAGAGCAAAGGGCTGCCACGCATGGGGACCAAAGGGTGTCAGTCTGGCATACAAAACTGCGTGCTGGGGGAGCCAAGTGCCAGTGTTTGCTCAAGGTGGAACATGCCCAGCAGGAGTTGACCAGCTGGCTCAGGCCAGCTCAGTGGTTCTTCTGCATTGCCAGCTGGTAGGTAACGTCACCAGGATGCCACTTACTTTCTCTTTGCATTCCTGAGTGGTCACCACAACAGCAGAGATCAGACTGAATCCCAGTGGGACAGTAGTTCTGGGCTTGCCGTTGCCTCTGGATGGCAGCTCCACCGGCACAGCACCACGGCCAAGCAGAAATGAGCTGTTCTGCTCACCAGCTGCCACGTGTTCCTAGTGGTAACTCATCCAAAGCGTTTGAGCACAAAGTGTTTCAGCACATTTAAGGGAGCAATGGTGCAAAAAGAGGATGGATCTGGTTTCTCACGCATGCAGATTCCTACCCAAGCCAGTCCACCTAAAATGGGTAGACGCAATTTCAGCAGACACGGTTTATCCAGCCCTGGTTTTACGGTGCGTAGCCAGAGGACAGCCACAAGCAGAAATGAGCTCTTCAATCAAGCCAGCTCGTGCCTAGCAGAGAAGCACTAGATTTCAGCTTGCGGCTCATGCCACCTTCATTCAACATCCAAGACAGAACATCAGGTAGAGATGCAGATGTGCAGGTAGAGAGCTAGATGTGATTTCTGCTTTGGTATGTGCCATGCATCACCAACTACTCCTGAAGGGTCATCATTTATCTTCTGATGTACAGTGTAGAACATGATTAACTCCTGGAGAAGGGGATGTTTCCATGAAACAGTCTCCTCACCACCATCCCATAGAGAGGATGTACCGAAGGCCTGGAGGCCAAGGAAGAGCTCCACTGAAACAAGCAGACCACGTCCACCCCACAGGCACTGGCCAAGGGCACCTTAGTCATGGCTGTCCCAGGGCTGGACTATCTGGTGCTGACCTAGCACTGAATGTCACCCATGTGCTTGGCCATGTGATCCCAAGTCAACGGGGTTACACATCTCCTGAGGTGACTGCCCTTCATCTGGAGTTTGCTGTTCCTCGGCTGGGACATGACAACCAGTGGGTGAAACTCTTGGCCTGGTGCAAATGCAGAGCAAACAGATTCATCCAAAGCTTCTGAAAAGAGCTCAAAACCAACTTACATGAGTGAAGGTTCTCTGCCTCTGCACAGGCCTGGCAGCACGTAACACCTCCAGCTGCTGCATTTTTGTGGAGAGGTGGTAACTTCCAGGCACCCACTGTCCAGTCTGCTACAAGAATGTGGTTCCATCCTTGCTCAAAATCCCAGCTCATAAAACCCAGCTGTGGATCTGTTAAGCATCTGAGAACATAACTCTGCTTACAGAGCAGGGAAGGGAGCGCCTGCCTGACTTCCTGGGAAGCTGCAATGTTTTGGAAGGCCTGACAGCCCTCAGTCCTGGAAAAATCATGATCTGGACCACTGAGCTCATGAGGTGGACTGAAACGTAAAGATTTTGAGAAGCACAAATTGTTGGGTCAGTTTTTCCTGCCATCGCCACTCACAGGGGTTTGCCCGCAGCATCCCCTCGGTGACTCTTTCTGCAGTGCCCTCGCAGTGCTCTGCATGGCCAGGGCTCCCGGAGCACGGGAGCTGGGACCACCCCCAGCTGATGTCCACCAGTCTGAAGAGATGATCACATACAATGGGCAAAAGCCGCAGGACGTTCTTCTGTAAAAGCTCTGCCTAACCAAGAAAGAGCTCAGCCGAGCCTGCCTGAGGCAGCAGCAGAGCTCAGATTCACCCCTTAGCAGCCCGTTTGTTCATTCTCCTCTGGGAATTACCTACAAACATTTTTGTACAACCATGGAATAAGTAAATTACTCTCTAGCAGCATAAGAAATGCAACCAAATGTTGAACCTCCTCTTACCTCTGCCATCCAGTGCAAGATATTGCCCCTGGGTACTTGGCTTGTGATGTTGAAGCCCTCAAGGATGTTCAGTGCTGTGATCAGTGCAGGACCTGCATGTGGAGGTGGGGGGCTGAAAACAAGGTGACCTGGGAAGGGAAGAAGAGAGGAATGAAGGTACTTTTTGACAGACACTGTAGAACAGTGTCTACAGCCCATGAGGACAGGGAAACCTTCCCAGGTTTGAGGGGAAATAATGGAAAGCAATGTTTGAAAAGGATTTCCCAAAACACGCGGGTGTATCTTTCTGTTTCTTTGCGATGGATGAAGGAAGCCTGAACAGGGAAGGTTTTTCTACATCAGACATTCTGCTCTTGTGGCTGGCTGGCTGGTTTCTGGACAGCAGTATGGGAGAACAGCGGTAAAATGGGTCTGCGACTCCATAGCTCTAAGGAGAGTAAATACAGGGACTGCTAGAGAAGAACACCATTTTAGAAACTTTGCATGAGGGAAGCTTTTCTCCTTGTAGATCTGGGAACTGTCTTCAGATGTAGGCTCTAGCCTATGGACCAGCTTCTGTCTACACAGTGCGTAAGTATGTGGTCATGTTGCATCTTTACACTCTAACGCCAACAAAATACCATCTAAAATACCATCAGTCGCTGTCAAGGAAAACCAGGCCCATTCCAAAGTGCTGAAAACCTCCTGAACTGCCTGTGATGCATCAGAGCCATCAGGCAACAGCAGGAAATTCCTCGGGGGCCTTTTCTGCAAATGCCTCAGCACAGCCTTGACTTCAACTCTTGCCAGATGAACCAGAGTTGTGCGGCAGTGGGTCAGGTGTTTACCTCGATAGACTGTGTGGACGGGATTCTCCACCGTGACACTGTAATTGTGGAAGTCTTCCTCCACCAAGACTCCTCCATAGTGTTGGACCTGCGCAGGAGAGCAAAGCAGTGCGCACTGAGAAGGCAGGGTCAAGGCTTTCTGTGTTCGTTGTGTGGCCCAGGTGAACACGTACCACTGTCAAACAGCTACCACTGAGAGTCCCAAGCCAAGTGTCAGGTGCCTCAGGACCCCCTGAAAACCTGTGTGTTCACGGCCTTGGTGGCCTGGCTCACCACTCGCCACTGCTGTAAGGCTCTGCAGATCTCCTCCAGAAGCTCACCCACCCCTGGGTGCTCTAAAGATGTTCTGCCTACCCATGAGACCTGGGACGGGCACCGCCTCACAGCCTTCTCTCCCCTGGGTGACAAGCATGAGTACGTTCATGGTTATGATGCATCTGAGTATGATGCCAGGATAAAAGATCTATTTGGATTTAGGAGAGAAGGAACCTGGATGTAGCAAGTCGCCATCACCAGAGATCTTCAGCATACAATCCCCAGCCTATTTTTAATTATTTCAGATGACAGTGGGTCTGCTGTATCCTTGGTCTTTCTGTAAAACTCTCCTAGAGGTACGATTTACTGGGCTTGGTAATTCTCATGAGCACAGTAAAGATGGGCAATCTCCTCCGCTGCAGGTCTTCTGTGGTTAAGTCATGACGAAGATGAGGTAGGACCCTCACAACTGCGCTCTGCTGATCTCAAAATCCCCTGAAGTAGGTAATACTCAGTCAGTGTACGGGTGCAACTGTGCTCATGGGCCAACTCTTCCCTTCTGCCCAGAAGGGGCCATACAACCTGCCAAGAGGTTCTGCTGGGATGAGTTGCTACTGTGAGTCCTCTGGATCTCCATGCAAAAATGGGCAAGAACAAATAACCTGTCCATGCTGACCTCTAAACCAGCCAGCTCACTTGGCAAGAAAACTCATTCTCTGGCAGAAGTGGATGAATCCCTGGAGCAGGAAAGCTAATGCAGAGCATGTTGTGGGGAACAGCATGTCTAACCACCCCAAAACTGCAAAAGAAGACGTATCCCCTACTTGGGATCCCTGTTCCCCTCCCAAAGCAGTCCCAGAGGACAGGCCAGGCTGAACCCAACAGCTGAGATGAGCAGGCAGGTGCCTGTGCCTGGTGGTGGCTCCCCAAAGCTCAGCCTGGGCACAGCAGCGGGGAGTGGGGCAGGAGATGGCACAGAAAGGAAAGGAGCCCTGGTCAGCCACACACTGCAGACACCATCTCAAATTCCCCAGAGAGCACTTGTTTTGCACCTGTACCTTGCCCCCAAGGGACGAAACAAAGGGTAGGGTGTTTTGGAGCTGTACTTGATTTCACCACATTGACACCCTCCCTTTGCTGAACAATAAGCACTGTGGGAAGGCAGCACTCTGTAGCCAAAGCTGCAGCCGTGCACTGGATCCCAGAGCCTGCCGGGTTCCTTGGTGTGTAAACCTGGGCCTTGCTCCTCCACAGCAAGTTTCTGCTTCCTCACGGCAGCCCTCAGGTCAGGGGAACAGGGTAATAAAGCAGGGTGCAGCTGTGGAGACGCACCACAAACTTCTTCTCTTGTGCCTCATTCTGCAACCCGGCTGTGGACCAGGTGATCCAGGGGAGATTTCCAAACACAGAGCTTACAAATGGCCAAGACTTGAGCTGGATGAACCCATTTCAGACTGCTGACGACGTGTGGAAGGTGCGTCACTTGGGCCACAGTGATAGGGAAAAATGGTGCCACCAACCACCCTGACTGCTGCTACACAGGCATAAAAGTTGTTGGGTGTTTTTACCAGAATAATGACTTTGTTTATCATTGCTATTTTTTCCAGAGCACCTCTAGCAACAAGAGTTAAACTGGGGCAACCCTAAGAGGGACCAAGGCTGCCTGATCTGCTGCTCGCAAGGCTCACAGTCTGTACCTTTCAGCCCCATCAACATCAAAACTTTGCTTCTCAGCAGTGGGGCACCTCTCATTACGGGGGGAAAGGGGCTGACAGAGCCCAGAGGGTGTCTTGAAATGGGGATGCCTTTTCCATCAGAAAACCAGTCTGTCCTGGTTCCACTTCTGTAGGCTGTGGATGTGACCTGTGTGTCACTTAGACCACTGCAGGGACAGGGACAGCAAACCAAAAGGAGACTCCGCGCATTCATCCCCATCATTGTGCTGACACTCAGCTATGCCTTATCTCCAGGTGGTCACCTTAAGCAGGTGACATGGCAGGTGGCACCCCCAGCCTGGGCTGTGCCGTGCTGTCTAGGGCAGAGACAAGGACAGACAGGGCTCACCTCGGAGATTATCTCCTGGGTCAAGTTTCCGCTGTAGAAAGCTGATGCCCCTTCTGCCCCCACCAGCTTCAGGATGGCCGCGAGGTCCAGGCGCCTGACAAACATGCCAGGCAACAAGGGCTGGCCGTCCGGCAGGAAGATCTCCCGAAATCTGTCAGAGTAGTTCAGGTCCTTCAGCTCACTTACAGCTTTGGCTGTGGGCGAGAAGGGGAGGACAGCCAGAAAAGTCAGCGTGCAGGGACACACAGGGACCTGGAGGCATTGTGCACCTGACGGGGATGTTGGTGACTTGCTGCTGCCTCTTGCCCTGTCTCAAAACTAGAGGAAGGCTGGATCATGCATCCACTAGAGCTGGGAAGAAACCCCAAAATATCCCAGCTCCCTTCCCTGGCTGGCCCTGGGCAGCTGCCCAGCATGGGCCGCTCACCTGGCCCTGACCAGCCCTGGGAAAGGGGTCTGGTTCTGCTGCCATCACGCTCTCCCCTTGCAGACCACGGCTCATGTGTTGCTCAGCTCCTAACAGTATCCGTGACCAGATCCAAAGAGCCTTAATTTCCCACAAACAACCACCCAGCAGCCAAGCGCAGGGTCCAGCGGGCTCCTCCATGTCAAGCAGCCACCCTTGGGCCCCATCAGCTACTCACCCAAATCGTGTGTGACGTTAAACCCATCCTGGGCCACACCAGCTGCGAGGCCCAGCAGCTTGGACCACGGGAGCCTGCCGAAGGAGGAAGGACAGGAGAAATGTGCCTTGGAGGGGTGCGGCAGGGGGGGGGGGGGGGGGGGGAGGGCAGGGGCT
>NW_010399806.1:0-1290 GCF_000710305.1 Buceros rhinoceros silvestris
GTGGCACAGGCAGCCCGCAGCCGCTCCCTGCCCCGGGGTGGTTCACCCGGAGAACTTCCACGGAGACAGGACAGACTCAGGTGCCCCAACCCCTCACGCTCCGGGCACCCTCCTGGGGTGGGGCATGGATGTCTGATCCTGCTCCTCTGCAAAAACCAGTGCCTGGACCAAACGAGGCGGATGTCCGGGGGATTCACATCACGTCTGGGACAGAGAGACGTGCAGAGCTCTCGCCAGTGAGCGAATGGAGTCATTAAGGAGTGACTTTAAATAAGCAAAATCTTGCGTTAATGAAGCCTGTAATTCCAAAGCCTCTGAAAGCAAATGGGCTGGTTTGCTTTACCCAGCTCCTAAGGTTGGGCTGGTTTTCTTATTACTTTTTAATGTACCATGAATAACACCCATTTCTTTATTTTATCCTTACGGAAGTGACCCGGCTCCCAGGCACACTGGCTTCTCCTCCTCAGGGCAGAGCTCAGGAACTGCCAGCCCGTGGCATCAGCAGCTCTTTGGGGGACAGATGGTGCGAGCACAACCCGCCCAGGAGCCAACAGCCAGCTCAGCACCAAGACCCACCACTGCGCCCCTCCCCATCCTGCAGCCTCCCACCCCATGCTCATGTTCGTGCTTGACCACGGTTGAATTTTGCCGTGTTCTGGTGCAAAAGCAGCTTTTTAAGCTTGAAGGAAGCTTTGGGGTATTTATTCTCAAACCAGCAGAAACCAGCTGGTTTCGAGAGCAACAGCAAGCGGCTGCATCTCTGAGCCTCAGCCCTGCAGTGCTTTGCTTGCTCCAGGAGCGGGGAGAGGACAGCTGGCTCCAGCAGCAGCCCCACTCCTCGTCACGACCCTCCCCTGTCGTTGTGGAGTCCCTGTCTCCTCCTGCAGCCAGGGCTGGCAGCGCTTACCCTTTGCTCAAGCCCCGTCCTGGTGCCCAGCTCGGACTCCAGCCGCTCCTCCAGCTGCGCCAGCCGCTTTCGCAGGAAGGTGATCTCTGTCTGCGCGCAGTCGAAGCGCACTTGCCACTCGTCCTCTGCTGCACAGAGAGACCAGGAGGTGCTGGGTGGGTGCTCAGGCCTGACCGGCTGGGGTCAGATGGGTGAAGGCAGCAGGCAGAGCCCCTAAAGAATCCTATTCCATTCCGTGCTGTCCTGCCCACCCCACCCCATCCCACCCCACCCCATAAAACATGCTTCAAACCCACTTGGAGCTGCGGGGCAGTGCTGGGAAGCACCAGCAGTGCCCTTTGGCAGAATCCCTGCCGCATCCCCAGCCCCTGCAACCGAGCCGC
>NW_010399806.1:1546-1893 GCF_000710305.1 Buceros rhinoceros silvestris
CTGCCAGCTCCTGATGAACAAGCCACTCAGAATGATGGGGTCCCAAATCCATGCTGGGGTGGCCAGGGGCTGGGGGAGCAGCCTTGCTTGAGGGGGACAAACCTCTGCCCATTTCAAGAGGCTTTCACATCCCGCTGCGGTGGCCATGCTGGCCCCGCAACTGAACCAGCTGCTGGGCCTCTTCCAGCTGCTTTTCCACCAATTCCAGTTTCTTCTGCACTTGGTCATGTTTGCTCTGGGGAAGGAAGGGAGCAGCTTTATCCAGCCCCAGGCCCTTGGGTCCAGCAAGGCTGTGCCGAGAGGGCAGCCTGATGGCACAGGGCTCTCCTACCTGCCGCCCCCGACGC
>NW_010399806.1:2220-2596 GCF_000710305.1 Buceros rhinoceros silvestris
TGCTCTCCTTTGGCAGCTTTTCTGCTTCGGGGACGTGGTAAGCACACACTGTCACTGACCAGCGTCACCAGTGGGACCCCAGGCTCCCATCGGCAGTGCCCAGCATGGTTGCTCCTGGCAAGGCAGCTGCCTGCTCGGCTGCAGGGCTGGCAGCTGGCACCCGCAGTGCTGCAGGCAGGGCTCCACAGATCCTGCACTGTTCCCGTTGATTAACATTAAATTTCATTAAATACCAGCAGATGGACGAAGGTGGGAATTTAACACAGAGAACTAATTCCACTTTCTGCAAAGCCGAGATGAACATGGCCTGTCCTGCTCAGGGGGCTGAACCAGGGGCTGCAGAGGCGGCAGGGCCAGCAGGAACATGCAGGCTTCC
>NW_010399807.1:0-235 GCF_000710305.1 Buceros rhinoceros silvestris
GGGGCGGACGCAGAGCGGGGGTGACGCGGTGCGGGGGTGATCCGCCCCCGCCTCGGTGCCACAGCCCGGCCCGGCCCTGCGTCCAGCCACGGGACAGAGATGATCCGTCACCAACCGCTCCTGGTGCCACCCGGACCAGCTCGCCCGGCCCGTGGCATGTGGGCGAGGAGCGGAGGGAGTGGGGACAGAGCGAGCATCTGCCGCTGGGCCCGCGGCCGCGCAGAGAATCTCTGGA
>NW_010399807.1:564-776 GCF_000710305.1 Buceros rhinoceros silvestris
ATGCTCAAACCGCAAATGAAGGTGGTGAAGGAGCCTCCTGCGTCCAGGAGAGGGAAAAGGGGATTAAACCCCACCTGAGCTCTTGCACCCTTCCGAGATCTTTTGGAAGGACACCCGGCTCCAAGCTCGGAAGGGATGGCATCGGGCCGATGTCAACAGATCTGCCCCAGCACGTCGTTTTGGAGATGTGCCTCCAAGGAGAGAACTGCTCA
>NW_010399807.1:880-1549 GCF_000710305.1 Buceros rhinoceros silvestris
CAAGGAGAGAACTGCTCACAAGCATGGACCAAAGTGGGGTGGAGGCGGCGTCCAAGCGCGGATGTTCTGAGGTGGTTTTCAAATGGGAGCAAGCAGCTGGGCTGAGACAACGCTGTCCCAACGGGTCTGGGGGAGGGTGGTCTCCGAGCTGGGGGCTGAACCCTGCCTGTGTGTCCAGTGAGTCAGTCTAAACGGGAAGATCTGCAGGGAGGAGGCATTCAGCCGGGCCGCCACGCAGGGTGTGCCGCTCCGCACGTCCCGCTGGAAGCCGGCGGGGATGGGGAACACGTTTCTGCCCTCTGCTCGGAGCCCTGGCAGCTGAGCTGCGGGGTTATTTGATCCGCTGCGGCTGGAGGCAGAACACGGGGCGCTCCGTCTCCAGCGGTGTTCAGCCACCGCCGCTTGGGCTGGGGTTTTAAACTAACCACGAGGCGGAGGCCTACAGGACCTTCTGTGGGCCAGAGGGGCGGGAAGGGGGCTCGGGTGATGGACCGCAGCCGGCACACACGAGGCTGGAGCATGCCAGGGGCTGGAGAGCGGCCAGCAGAAAGGGACGAAGGGACCGGGGAGTGGAGGGGGTTGGTGAAAGCGGCTGAAGAGGAGCCAGCAGTGTGCCCAGGGGGCCAAAAAGGACAAAGGCATCCTGGCTCCTGGGGGGGGAGGCCACAC
>NW_010399807.1:2020-2424 GCF_000710305.1 Buceros rhinoceros silvestris
CTGGGTGATGGGGGTTACTTGAGTAGCTGAAAGGGCTCTTCCAGCCTGAACCATTCTGTGAGGGTTTTACTGGGTCTCACAAGGACCAGAGTCACTGGAGCTGCTCTCCATCCTCTTGAGTTGCTCAGGAGCCTCAATAGCTTGTGCTGGGGCGGGTGATGAGGCCGATGTTGGGCTTGACACTAACCAAAGTGCTTCACTTCCAGCAGGTGGATGAGACATTAGGGACCGTGACGGAGCTTCAGCAAAGCCACCCCAGCTCCCAAGGAGGGCAAGCTCCAACTCTGACCCGAGTCGGCCTCTCAGCCGCTGTGGTCACCTTCCTCCTGCAGGACCGCGTTTGTTGGCCAGCGAGGCCCTGGGCAGGAGCGGGCGCAGCCCCAGGCTGGCCCACAGCCAGTTGG
>NW_010399807.1:2566-3020 GCF_000710305.1 Buceros rhinoceros silvestris
CACCCTGTGGGAGCGCCGGGGGGCTGGGGGGCGGCCGCCTCTGAGAGCCCATTCCCGGCTGCGCTAATCCCATTACGGAACAAACTTCCTCCCCTCGTGACGGGGGCCCGCAGCGTGCCAAAGCAGCGTGGCGATTACGGCGGGTATTAGCGAGGGAGCGGGGATCAGGCGATGAGTGACAGAGCTGTTCACTCGCAGGGAGGGGATCAGCCGGGAGGACACGCATGGGGTGTGCCAGGACAAGCGGGTTGGGAACTGCTGCAGACAAAGGTCTCGGGTCAACCCTCACACCCCCAGCGGGGTCAGCCTCAAAGCCACCTCGGGCTTCTCAGGCCCTTGTCTGTCCTGGGGATTAACACTCTCGTGAATGGGGATCCCCGTCACCTCCCGGCCCTGCCTGTCGCAGGGCTGCACCCCCCCCACCCGCCCCCACACACCTCACTTTGGCCCCGGG
>NW_010399807.1:3153-3723 GCF_000710305.1 Buceros rhinoceros silvestris
GGAGCTTCCATCAGCTCCCATCACAAACAGGGGACACCACGCACCAGCCAGACCCGGAGTCACGTACGTTCCCTGGGCATCCCAAAATGAGACCTTCGGGGTCCAAAGAGGATCCAGGACCTGCTTGGATCTGCCTCTTGGAGATCAGGTCCATGCCCTGACCCAGGGCCAAGCTGAGGGCTGGCTCTTTGCTACAGCTCTATGTCCTGCTCCCCGCTCCTGCACCTTTCGTGCTGGACCTCCTCCACCACGGGAGGACCCACACGGGGCTGGAGGTTCCACTGCGCAGGTTGCGGTGAATTTGCAGCCCTGTCCCTGGCAACGCTATGAAGAGGGGACAAAAAGCCCTGGGGACAAAAAGCCCTGGCTGGGCTTGGAGCAGTTTTGCTTCTCTCCAAAAAAAGCCCTTCTTGACTGGTCGGAGCAGCAGGGTGGACGCTGAACCCCTGTTGATGCGTGTATCCAGGTCAAGGAAGTGGTTATTTCCCTTTATTTGGCACTGGTGAGGCCACATCTGGACACTGTCTCCAGGTCTGGGCCCCAGGTACAAGGAGAAAGTCCTGCAGCGGG
>NW_010399808.1:0-259 GCF_000710305.1 Buceros rhinoceros silvestris
GCCGGGGCTTCCCCGGCACGCAGCAGCCTGGTAGCTGTGGCCCGCAGGAGGAACGTGGGGGCCTGCAGGCCCAGGGAGCCGCTCCCCTCCGCCGAGGAAGGACGGCGCTGCCCTCACAGCTGCCTCTCGTACCGGATGCTGCTGGACCTGACCGATGACCGATGCGGGGTGTCCTCCGCCTTCCCCTGTGCTCGGCTGCAGCGGAGCACGCAGCCCGGCTTAATGACCTCTGAGCGTCAGGCTCCCTAACAGCCCGAGG
>NW_010399808.1:412-10681 GCF_000710305.1 Buceros rhinoceros silvestris
GCTCCTGCCCGTGGGCGCTGGACAAACCGGTGACACGATGCCAGAGGATGCACCAGCCGTGTGTCACGGCCCTGACCGCACGGCCGGGCCGGTCAGGGCAGAGGGCAGAGCTGCTCTTCAGCACAGAGCCCTCTGCACCAAACGCGGGGTGGGTTGAGCAGCCACTTTCCGGTTCCCACATGCGCATCGCTGAGGCAGTTGCAAGCTGGCAGAAACAGCTTGGCTTCTGCCCAGCTTGGGGTTTTCCCACTGCCCAGCTGGAAGGAAAACTAGCCAGATAGCTCGGCAGACACAGACAGCACTACCCAACCAGGGGGAGCACCAGGAGAGTTAAAGAGTTAGATGTTTGTTTCATTGAAGGGTTTTGGGGCATTGACCACAGGGTCTCGGCTGGTTCGTCCCTCCCTCAGCCCGGTGCAGCCATGGGACGCTCCCCAGGAAGCTGATTTCCATCAGCTGGGCTTTATCACCCAGAGGGGAACCACATTAACTACTTGCTGAAGACCCCCAAAGCTTCAGCCAGCACAGGATCTGGTCAGGAGCACCATCATCCTGCACACCCCTCACAGCCCTCAGCTCTGATGTGCTCAGACAACTTCCATCTCAAGGCAGCTTCACAGCCCGCTCCCACATCTGATGCCTTTAGGAGCAAGTCCCATCCCGCAGCTCCCCTGTGGAGCCCGCAGCACCACGCAGCACCACGCAGCACTGCTGCTCAGCCTGCAGCACCGCCCAGCACCGCTGCTCAGCCCGCAGCCTTTGCCGCTTCTCAGACATTTCCTCCGATCCCTGTTTCTTTTGAAGCAATGGGACCAAGCACAGTACCTGAGAGGAGCAAGCAGTCTTCCCCACGTCCTGCTCCTCCTTCCACAGAGACATGCTAGAAGGGCCCAGATACAATTCCCATCCTCCTTTTCTTCCCCCGCTATAGAAGCGACCTTCACACCTCTCTCTTTACACCAATCTTTCCCCAGCCTCCTCAACCCTCTCAGCAAGGGAAGTTTGCTCTCCGCTGGTAAACCCAACGACCCTGCCCGAGCCACTCCAGAGGCAGGAACAAGCAGCAGTGGAGTTTGCTGCTGTCTCTCCTGCTCTGGTTTCACATCCGTCTCCCACATGACCCAGCCCCCTTCACCGGGGCTGTTGGCAGAGGCAGTCCCAGGCACCGCTTTTCACCAGTGCGAAGCTTAAGAGCTCCTTTACGAGCAGGAGTTTGAAATACTCCTATACTTGCCTTTCTCCAGCAGCTCCCCAGCAAAGATCTCAAGGCTCTCAGTAAAGTGGAATTAGTCAAACTTGAGAGGCCCTCTGTGTATTTGGCATTACAGCTCTTCTGCAGCTGGAAGAAAATGTTTCAGCTTGGTTACGTGTCTTGCCTGGAGCCATGCAGTGAGTCACTGGCAGGAAGAGGAACAGAACGCAAAAGCCCTTTAACTGCCAGCTCTGGCCATCAGACAGTTCTCTCTCCTCCAGCCTCGGAATTACTTAACTCAGCACACATTTAATACTCAACACACACGTTTTCCCATTACAACAGCAAATGCTAAGAATTGTGTCTCATTTAGCAGCTTCATGCCTTCTCTCTGAAGCAGCACCTTGAGAAGAGCTGAGGCAGAAGGATGTTAGGTGTGTGCTCTCCGGAGGACTCCCCAGGCATCCTCACCTGCTCAGCTCTGCTCAGCCGCATCACACAACCACCGCCAGCCTCTGACGGTGTCAGCCAGCCAGGCCAACTCTCCTGCGGCAGGCCAGGGCATCCAGCTGTGGCAGACACTTGATCTCATCAGACTTCTTTGGGCTCTGCTGGGCCTCACACTTCTCTGCTGGGGTACAAAGATCAGCCCATTCTCATTTAGGTTCCCTCTTAATGACAGAGAGAAAGTGAGGAGGGATGTGAGCAGGAGCAGATGTGGGCAAGCTGGCCTTGCACAGTTCACCTGTCAAGACCTGGGCAACTTTTGTCCATCCACCTTAGCCACTGTATGGAGGGACTCCAGATTCATCCCAGCAACAGCAGACAGTGATGTTGCTCAACGGGGCAGTCACTGCACCCCACTCCCCCAGTGCTCCACCTTGTCTCAGCAGGGCACATGGTATCTGTTCCGGGGCACTAGGCTCAGCCTGTGGCCCAGAACCTGGCCTCACCTGCTGGACCCTCCATCCCGTGTTCCCCCAGTTCAGCAAGATGAGCCATTGCCCTCTCACTCTCAGTTGCCCTGGATGCCTTTATCTGCTGGAGAAGATGAGCTGAGCTTTGTGAAGTTCACTTTGGGCACCGGGTAAGCAAATAGATGTGATAAGGATGCTTATCGCCTTGCGACCATGGCAAAACACAAACAGCTGTAACTTGGCATGGAAACACCCTCCCCAGAGGGGCAGGCAAGAGGCCAGGACAGAGCACACAGCGCTGGGGAATTTCCATCAGCATCAACACAGATGGGCTCCACTCCAAATTCCCGCACGTCCCCGTCCCAGCCATCCTGCTGTCTGAGAATCTCCTCCCACTGCCCTGCTCTGCACCCGTGCTGCTGGGACCTGCTTGGAAACCTTCCCCATTTTCATTGCCTGCCCAGTCCTCCCCACAGTGAGAACTGGAGAAGTTTAGAGGGATGCAGTATTCATCTTTGAACTCCCCTGAAAAGTCATTGTGCACCACTTACAGTTCCAGTCGTTTGGAACTAGGGTGCACAACTTTGACTCATGACCAAACAGGTCTGGTCAAATTCCTCCAGTGATGCCAGGAAGGGGCCAGTGCTCAGAAGGGATCTCTTCTCTGCAGCTGTCTTCTCTTCTCAAATCGGTGGTTATGCTTCTCACAGACATTTGTGTTTGATCCAGAAGACAGCACCTCCCTCTACCTGCACTGGGAACATTCATACTTCCTCCTGCATTATATCACACACACATGAAGAATGGGGCTACACTCATCCTTGCCTGGAGAAAAATTTATTTTATAGGGACATCTGCATTGAAATATTCTCTTAATTTCTCCTCCTGTAGCAATCCTTCAATTTTCATTATCTTGGTGGTGATTGTGTGCTTCCCTCTCCACCCTGAGGATGATCTGGCATTGTGTTTGAGCTACAGAAGAATACGCATTTACACGTGTCCAGGCTTTTCTGTCTTTTTTTTAAACCTCCACTCTTGAACGGGAAGTCTAGATTAAGTTTAGGGTTTTTTCTTGCTGAAAACTTGAGATGTTTTACCCAGTGTGTTCTGTTTTCCATCCAGACAGAAACAAGAAGGAAAGCATGAACATGCTACGCTCTGTCTCCCTGTGTTTGCAAACTCTGCTTGCAAGAATTGCTGGGTTTAATGTGGTCTTGTCAACAAGCTCATTCTCTACAGTGAGTGACACTTTCGACTGTCATCCAGCATTTTTAATGAGGGATCCCCTCACAGGCTCCAGGGATTTCAACAAGATTTTAAGAGCCTTGTGCAACTGCACTCTAACCAGAGAGGAGCTGACGTTCCACAAAGCAAAGCAGCCCAGCGGTAATGACATCAGTGGAGCTTTCACACCAATGGTTCTTTAACAAGAGTGTCTGCAGAAAGAACAACAAACATGAATGTTGTCCCAATCTTAGCTGCTAGCTGCAAAACCAGAAAATGAATTTCTTATGGCCATGTTGTGCTCCTGTTTTTAATGCATACGTGTAAACAGGGCTTTCACAAACCTCTCTGGCAGCTCTGTAAAGAATTACATTACAATGACAGCTCCAAATTTAAAGTTACAAGGCATTTTTGTTTTAAGATTTTCATCTCCTTCCTGACTTGAAAAAACTGCTTGAAAACTACTTCACGAGCCCCTTCTAACTAAAGAACATCTGCGCAGAGCTACGGTAAATCTGAGGAGGGGGAGCTCTTCCAAAAGGACTTTCAGAAGCCCTGGTTGTTTATACTCTCATATTTCCCTTTCTTCTCCTACAAGAGTCATGCTAAAGTGGACAGATCATTCATAAAAAAAGCTTATTAAACACAGGTGATTTCTGACCTTATTCCACCCCAGCATGACCCCTCTTCCCTCCTACAAGAGTTGCTGCCTACTGGTGCGTTACTGCCCACCATGAGGGCACTTCTCCCCCATTACTGACCTCTGGAAAAATCTACCTGGGACACAGATCACGGCTCAGAGTCACTGGGGTTTGCTGCAGTCTCAATAGACAGAGTTGGAAAAGGGTAAGGACCGAGATGCAGCCCAGAGTAAAGAGAGAGCAACAGTGGTGGACAGATGTGTCACAGGCTGTCACAAGTGAGTGCATCAGGACGATAGGTCCTGAGCATCAGGGACCAATCGAGCAGGAAGCATATCAACTGCTAAAGCTCGTTTCCTGCTGGAAGTTGGCAGCTTTTCTGACCAGGCCACTTTTCAGAACTGCTGCTGTCATCTGCCAATCAGAAACTGAGCTGAGGTGAATCCCTAAATAACAACATGGTATTTTGGCTCAACGTTGCATTTCTATCTTGCCTTTTTCAGGTAAATCAATTTCCCAAGATTTTAGAAGTTTATGAGGTGGTTCTGCTGGCACTTAGGGGTCAGTCTAGCAGAGTCTGAGCTGGCCTTAGGAAGTCCCTCTGAAATTTTGAGAGAGCAGGACGGTCCTTGGCACCTTACTAAGCATGTTGAAATGATAGAGGTACACGGTGGTAGCAGTTAACTCAGAGCGATTCACCACACACGTGACATCCCGTTTGCTCCCCCTTGCCCCGAGCACATCCCCTGTGTTTTAATCTGTTTAGCACCAGCAATGGTCCTTTTTTGTGAAGAACTGCAGCACTGTGTAAGGGCTGGGGAGAGCCAGTGACACACATCCACAGGCACTTGTGCCAAAACTCAGAAGCCTAAACACTAGCCCTTTTCCCATTTAACTACGAAACCTTTGCTCCTCCCATACAAGAGGGGAAGTCTTATGCCTCTGCAGTATTTGTTTCTGCACCTTTTGCCTCCTAACAAAAACCCCTGAAGTACAACATAAAAGGCTTGCATTAAGCCTGTCACTGGGAAAAGACATTTTTTCCAGGTAGATACAGCTCTTTCCTGAGCTACTGAAGAAAAGCCCAGAATGAAAAGGAGAGATTAAGTCACAAGTTCGTGCCTTGGTTTTTCTTAGGGAAGTTTTTGTGCAACTCTGTGCTAATCTGAGCTGAGTTGCCTGAACAAAGGCTCCTGTTGGTCCAAGTGATCAGTTTTAAACTCTTCAAGCTGAAGAGTCTAGCAAGGCTCTTTGTACAATCCCCACCTTTCAATATGAGCAATTTTAGAGAAAAACTTCCAGAAATTGCTGTTCTGAGTTTCAAAAGCTTTGAATTCACAAGTATTTCAGTGTGTCTGGGTCAGTTCTCTGGTAAACTGAACTGTCATTTTCCTGGCGTAAGTGATCAAGTGAGCTGACGTGAGCCAGCCATCCCTGTACAGGACACACAAGATTTACCATTAATTCAGACCAGCTCAGAACCATTAGCACTAAGCTGGTGCATCAAGTGAGGTGGAGGAAAGGCTACTGATTCCTAGCACCAGTACCCTGGGGAAAGATGAACAGGACTTGGAGGAATGACACAACCAAGACAGTCATGCTCCTAAATCATTGGTTCAGGGTACAATTTAAAATTACGCCATCTGACACAGGGATTATCTCCATGGCTGGAGAAATAAAGCACAACATCCTGGGTAAGAAGACAGGCTGCCTTGACTCCAAGTCTTTGTCACCTAACTGTGGTCAGAAGACAAGCATGGTGGAAACCAGTCCACAAACACTTAACAGTGCTACCACTTTTTCTTACTTGCCTTCCTCCAACAGCCAACGAATCAACGCGTATGACTCGCAAGAACTGGGTCTGAGCCACACTGCTGAAGACAGAGACTGCATAAAGACAGCTCCAGTATGAAGCAGAAAAAGACCTTTATGGCAAACTGAATTTATCACCACCACCAGGAGCTTCTGACTCAGAGCCTCATTCTGCCCAGCTGCACACTCAAACCACTGCCACCACCCCCCGTACCTGCCCAACCAGCACGATTCAGCCCCCTTGGAGCTCTGCCACGAGCAGCTGGACAGAAGGCAACTTAAGCAACCATAAAGCAACATCTAACGAAGAAATTATTTTTATTCCAGGGTTGTAATTAAGCCATACTTTGTCACACGGCTGCTGGCTGAGGCAGGAAGGCTACTCACGCGTTGCACCAGGAGAAACAGCAGAAGGGATCAGGTCATTATTCCACTTCAGACCAGTCCACGTTGGCTTGAGTCGACCTCAGAGCAGATTAACCTAGCTTTTTCCTTGCCTGCTTCTGCTGCCTGGCAGGTATCCCAGGAAAAAGGGCTGCTTGCGTCGCTCGGGCACAGAGAAGGGTGCTCTGTCTCTAGCCGTGAGGAGGAAGGGCTTGCACAGGCTGCGGTTCTCCAGGGGCTCTTGGTGCAGTGGAGGGGGGAATTGCTACAGCCACAGCCAGACGTTCCACCTCCAAACAGCTTCTCAGGCCTGCAGCTCTCACTGTCCCTGCATAGTTATTGTGGTTTTCATTCTGCAAGGACACGAAACACCCCAGACGGGTGCCTAAAGCAAAAGATTTAAGCTCTTTCAGGTTAGCATCCACCACTTACACCTTAATACCTTTACATCTCCTTCGGTGGGCCACCAACAGCTTAACCAGCTCCCAGGTGGGCATCTCTGTGCGCTGAGCCATTCCATGGTGAGCTGACAGCTCCCTCCTCTGTCCGAAAGCACTAAAAGCAGCCTAAAAATCTGTCCTAGTGTCACTTAGAGCAGGAGTCTTCAGTAACAGAGGATACTATGCATTTCCTCTTTTCTTCACATGTAGGCAGGGGAGTCTCCAGGACAGTTTCCTGATGGTACAGGAGCCCCTGCCAAATGCACTGAGTGCTACTAAAGCTTCAGATCTCATCCTGCCCTGCTGCAGCTGATTTGGACAAGCCTTCCAGCAGAGCAGGGCATGGCCGGGACTCCCTTGCAGCGCTACAACATATGCCAGGTGTCCTGCTCTGGTCCCTCTGTGACCTGGCTTCTGCAGAGCGTAGAAGCAGATGGCAGGAAGGGAGCAGAGCAGAGGTACCATCCTGCCCAGGCGAGTTCTTGTAGGTCACTGGCAGATCTGTCCCAGCTCCTCAGCTGCAGCGCGTTTCATGCCAAGAGGGATCTGTCAGTCCTGTCCTTCTGCGTGTAAGAAAAACAACAGATTTTCTGAGCATTTAATGGCAGGCTGAGACCACATACTGAGATCTAGTGCCAGTGTGGTGTGTTTAGTCCCTGACGTGTTCCCTCTGCTGACAAGCCAGCCTGGGACGTACATGGAATGTTGCATGTGTTGTATGTTTATGCTTCATGCAGAGTTTAAGTCTAAGCTCTTTTTTGAATGTTCTTGAAACAAAACCAGAATTGGGGGGTGAGACACCACTCAGAAAAACAGATTTTTAAATACTAGTGAAATGGTGGGGAAATTTAATTATTTCAGGATCAATATATTCTTTCCCATCAATATATTCTTTTCAGGTTACCCTCTAAAACAAAGAAGGGAAACCGAGTTTGTTTCACTTTCTCACGGTATAATTCCCTAGAGCTCTTCCAAATATTTCTAAATTCAGAAAACAGGAAGAAAACAATCACGTTATCCCAAACTGCACAAGAATAGTTGACATTAAATGTACAACCAAAATTCCTATTCCCTTTCTATTCTATATTCTAATGTTTTACAGAGCTTAAAAATTCTGGTAGAGTTACTGCTGGATCCTGCTAAACATCTCTGCCTTTTGTATGTTCTGCTCCATTTACAAACTCAATGTTCTGGATAAATTTGGTCTTTGAGCATAAACTGAACTTCACTGCTCTTGCTTGCTGCCTGCTAGTCAAATTGTAGATTTTTCTATTACAATTTTTAATTTAAGTGTCTCCACACACCCCACAAGGTAACCTTACTCACCCTTCATTGTATTTTCTTGCCACAGCAGCTACTGGGCACTTAAAGCCAGGAGAATGCCATGTACCAGCTTAAAGGCAAAGGTGCTATGTTGGTGTGAAAGAAGTGAAACAGTTGTGAATTGAAATTCAAAGGAGCTTTCAATTGAGATACAATTTTTAAAAATTGGGCAGAAAAATAAATGACTTGCAACAAGAAGAAAAATGATAGTGAAACATCAGAAAGGTTTTCAGAGCTGAATGAGCAGCTGCTTGTGCCCTATTTGTGGGAGGATTAAGAGATGAGCTTGTGAGTGTCACTGCTGTCAGGAGCCGCCGTGCCCAAGAGCCAGCCAGGGTCTCCAAGAGGTGCAGACTTCTGGATATACATTCCCAGGTAGGGATGTGAGATAAACTTTTGGTTCAGGTAATAAATCACCTTCGTATCAGGAGATCAGGAAGATCCCGCACCTGAACAGGGAATACAGAACACAAAAGACTTTGGTCACTTCACCACAGGATTTTAAAGAGTGCAGGGAGGCAGGGGCTAAGCTTCAAGACCCAGGCGGTTCTTGGAAGGCCTATGTTCTGTTGAACCTCGATGGTTTCCATACCAGGGTTTCTCTTGGTGGGAATACAGAGCTCCTTTCTCCTCCAGCAACAGCACTTCAGCTCCTTCAGCCAGGGATGGCCTGACCAATGCCATCAACATGCACTGAGCTGGGGCTCAGGGGTTTCATTTCTCCAACCATAGCAAAAAGGCCATGTTTGACTAGAGGCCAGCAGCTTCTGCTCCCCCTGCGCACGCCAGAGGCTTTGGATTTTCCCCTCCCCAAGGAAGGGCAGTTCCTTGTTCTGTGAAAATCCCCTGACCAGGGCACTGGACTTCTCCCCCTCATTAGGGCTATCATGGCAGCAACACTGATCAACACAGCACCCACGCGTCCATCTGCAAGCTGCTGCCTGCGGAGAGAGACAAATGAGTTAATTGCTACAGCAACAGGGCAGGAGGATGCTGAAGGACTGGCTTTCAAGGTGACCACTTCCTTTAGGACTTCAGAGAGGCAACTTGCCCTTCAGACTTCTTTATGTGTGAGACAGGTCAAAAACTACTTGCACTTGACCTAAATGCCGTGTAGAGTGGGGAGAGAGGAAGTGTGATGTCCTAAATGGAAGAAACAGATCTCCCTTTGGTTTGGACTCTGCTGCTTTTACAGATTTGTTTTTCTTTTTATGCTGGCACCATTGGGAGAGTTCCCATTTGCTTAATTAGGCCACAGATGAGGAACCCCGGAAGACACTCAACATGTTTGGAATGGCTTGACCTGCTAATTTTCATCCTTTATGAACACAAGCAGCCAGGGTTCAGATGAACCTGCTTGACTTTAAGAGGAACTAGACATCCAAGTCAGCTTGGAAGGGCAAATGGTTGGGATTTTTTTTTTTTTAAACACACTACCATACAACTACATCTTTACTGGGGTAAGCAGATACTTCATGCTACTCTTCTTACAGTTCTAAAGCAAAGACATTGACATAGCACCATGTTATATTAGTAAGCACGTCTGGAAACCGGGAAAGGTATCTAGAAAATACCTATAAAAACAAATTATGATACAATTAACTAACAGAAAACATTTAAGCTGGGTAAGTTATAGGACTTTTGTTAACATCATGCTGCAGTGTTAGAAGCTCTCAGTTTCCTGACACAGAGACTACTTTTACTCTTCAGCCAAGTGTATAGCTTGACTAAAAACATAACCTGTGTTATATTCCCTAAGCAAAAATCCCAAACTTACCAGCTGCTGCTTCCTGTTATTTCCCCTCAGATTTTTCTGTCATTTTTTAATGGTAGTTGTAAACACACTCAAGACTGGCTGACTTAAACAGAATTGACTGCAAAAGGTATCTCTGCAATAAAAATATCCGCAGAAGATATTCTGGGATGTTTCAGCTGTTCCTGGCTATCAGTTAAGAAACTTTTCCTCACCCTCCCTGTATGGACTCTCATCTTGACAAAAAATTAATTGGAAAACCAAAATCTTCCATTTATGACCCAGTGTTTCAGAACGCAGTGCTTTAACAGCAGTAACTGCCTCAGCCGCGGGGACTCACACCCCGAGACAAGGGCCATCCCTGCCCCTAGGCATGCCAGAGACATGCTCAGAAGATGCTGGCAGGGAGACGTGGCACAGAGGCCAACCCCGCTAGCTCTACCCGGTGCTGCCTGCCAGCTCCTCGGTCTGTTCACGGCAGCGCTTACCTGCTCGACTGGAAGAAACAGGGAACCAGCTCCCAACTCAACCAGGCTCATCTAAGAGGCCTGTGGACAAACGGGGCGCCCTGATACAACTCCCC
>NW_010399809.1:0-373 GCF_000710305.1 Buceros rhinoceros silvestris
GCCCGGCCCCCGGGCGGTGAAGCGGGAGGATCCCGGCGTGGGGCAGGTACCCGCCTCGCGAGGTGCGCGCCGCGGCGCGGGTTGGTTTCCGTGGGCGGTACCGTCAGCTGGGGGCTCTGGACTGGCCGCGTCCCGCGTGGAGCGCATCTCCCTCTGGCTTCGTTCTGCCGCTTCGGAGCGTCTGTAGGGAACAGGACTAGTGGCATATGGCTGCTCTGACCTGGGAGCTGCTCCGCGTCGTACCTGTGCTGGGAACTGGGAGACACTCCCCGTTATATTCTTTCTCCTGCCAGGCCTGGTTCAGGTGGAGCTTCTTGTGCCGGTTGCCGTGGCGTGGATGTGCAGACCAGCCACGGCAGGGCTGGCTGGCCGC